>NC_052518.1:23816097-23833597 GCF_014356525.2 Nilaparvata lugens | reverse complement strand
TATATTATTCACCTGTTGCGCACAATCTAATTTATGGAAGTAAATACTAGTTAACTCCTGATCCGTGTTTTGAAGATTAAATTGTATTATATTAGATTTGTCTGTGTTGATAGTTAATTTATTTTCGCAAAACCACCACCTAAGGTGCTTAAGATCCATTTCTAATTTATTTTTAAGTTCTTGATTTGTTTTGGCCGAATAAAATATAACTGTATCGTCTGCAAAAGATGTAATCTTTCCCTGTAAGTCACCATCCGTCAAATCGTTAATAAAGACCAGGAATAAAGTACTTGATAACACTGATCCTTGAGGAATACCTATGGTAATGTCCCCGGGTTCACTCAACGTATCGTTAATTCTGACCCTTTGACTCCTATTAGATAGGTAGCATCTTAACCAATCATTGGCAATTCCTCTTACTCCTGATAAATCAAGTTTTTTTAGAAGCATGTTTTTATCAATTGCATCATATGCTTTAGATATATCAAGAAACAGAGCTGCACACTTATTATTAACACTAAAACTGTCATTTATTTTTGAAATGAGATTTTTAATTGCCGCTTCTGTACTTCTTCCTTCACGGAAACCATATTGGTTATCACTAAAAAAGTTATTATTTTTATAAAAGTTTTCAAGTCTAATCTTGAATATTTTTTCTAAAATCTTGGAAAAAACCGGTAAAAGTGAAATTGGTCGGAACTGATCTATGTTTTTACAATTTGGCTTTTTAGGAATAGGTATAACTACGCTGTGTTTGAACATGCTTGGGAATTTTCCTTTGGCAATACTTAGGTTAATTAGATCGGTTAATTTGTTCAAATAATTCATGTAAGTTTTTTTAATCATGCTTGTGCTTATCCCATCTACACCTGGCGAAGATTTATTTTTCAATTTTCTTATTGTACTTGCTACTTCCTCCGGATTTGTAGGGTGGAGAAAAATTGAATTTGTTGGAGAATTGTATGGAAACCTTATTTTTGATATTCTAGCAGACTCTTCCCTGGTTTGCAATGTGGTTTGTTCTAATTCATCATTCATTTTATTCACAACATTTAGAAAATAAGAATTAAACGAATTAGAAATTTTATTACTATCATGTATGCTATTTCCCTGCTCATCAACAATCAGTTTTAGTGGTTCTTTATTTTTTTTCAATCCTATTAACGCGTCAATTGTTTTCCACGTCTTTCTAATGTTTCCCTGGCTTTCTTTAAACAGTTTTGAATAATAATATTGTTTTCTTTCTCTCAGTTCATTACGTAAGTTATTTTTGAATGTATTGTATATTTGTTTTAAGTCGTCATTATTAGGTTGTTTGATAACATTCTTGTATAACTCATTTCTTAAGTTTATTTGCTTGATCAGATAACTATTTATCCATGGCGACCTATATTTCTGTGTCAAGTTATTTTCTAAAAGAAGATTTTCTTGTGAATCTTTGATAGCGCTTTTTAAAATGTCAATGAAATTTTCCCATCCCTCATCAACTGATACTGCTGGTATTTCTCTATCCCAATCAATCGATGATAAAATATTATTCAACTTCCGGTAATTGATTAGGCATATTTTTTTATAATTTGTATCTGCTTCTTCGTTGGATCTCTTCAATCCTTCAACTTTAAGTATGATTGTACTGTGATCAGTTATATCTAAATGTAGTATTTCTGGAATTAGATTAATTTTATTCAGTTTTGTTCTATTTTTGCCGGATTTTAAGTAAAGATGATCTATTAAAGAGTTGGAAAATCGGGACCTATGAGTGTAATCAGTATTGAGTGATTCAAATCCAAAACTATTCATTAAATATTTGTAATCGTCAATAATTCTGGTGTTCTGAAAAAGATCTATATTTATATCTCCCGTGAAAAAGAAAGGGACCTCATTGTTTTCGTTAATATTAAATATTTCTTCTAAGTACAAGGTTAATTCGTTAAGAAATATTTTGGGTGAGTTTGATTGCAACCTGTAAGCAGCCAACAACTGAAATTCAAAATTATTATATGAACAAGATATATGTACACAGTCCGCTGAAATAAAAACTATTGTCTTTGTTTTGAACGTTATCTCACTGCTTATATAAACCAAAGTTCCTCCTGCTCTGTAGTTATGATTGAAATTACCATGTACGGAATAGCCCTCTATATGATATAAGTCTATTTCATTCTCTAGTATCCATATTTCTGTCAAGACTATTATTAGCGGGTTGTTTTCTAATTTCCTCATTTGCACTAAGAATAAATCGAAATTACTTCGCAGACTGCGTATATTTTGATGAATAATTAGTGTTTCTCTGCTACTTATCTCTGATGACATTTTTATTTACGGTACTGACACTGTTATTTTCTTGGTTACCTGGCTGCTTAGATGCACTTATCACGCTCAACTTTTTCACTTGTTCACTGTTCTTGAGTTCAATAACTGGTGTTCCGTCTTCTTTCCTAGCTAGAATCTTCCCTTCCTTGATCCATAGGTATTTGATGTCGCCTCTTTTGAAGATCTCTCTCGCCATGGTGAAAATCCTTCTTCGCGTAGGTGCTAGACTTTCATTCACATAGACTGGATGGTCCGTTGTTTCTCCCATCTGCTTTGTAGAAAACTGCCTCGTAACTTTCCTTTTATTCAATATTACTTGTTTGTCTGTTCTACGAACGAACTTGACAACGATTGGTGGAGGTAGGTTTTCATTTCGTTGTTTAAGTCTGTGACAAATGTCGATTGCATCTGCTTTTATTTTGTGTCCTAATGCTTCGCTCATTCTACAAATGATTTCTGTTACATCTTCATCCTGTTTTTTGGGTATACCATTTATTTCCAGCATGTTCGATCTTGAGTATTGTTCCATATCCTCGACGCGTTCCTTCAGTTCTGCATTTTCTTTCCTGAGGCTAGCTACTTCTGTTGAAAGCTTATCGATGTTGATGAGGCATGTGCTAATTTGCTTGTTTTGTTCATCAAACTTCTTATTTATGTCGTTAATCGCCTGATGACATGATTCAATTGATTTCCAAGCTCCAACTCCATTTTCTTAATATTCTCCTTCATCGACGTCTGATTTCCTGCAATTACCTCAAGAACTCCTGCGAGTTCTTGGAGAGTCACGTCCTTGTTTCCTGTTGTCGATTCACTCACCATACTTTTGCGACGTGTAGAGGAACAGCTGCTACATCTCCAAATTTGTTTGTTTCTCTTTATGTAGTCCGCATCGTCCTTGGTCATTTTCACACATCCTATATGAAAATTCGCTTCACAGTCGACACATGAAATCAGCTCACCTGAATTCCGAACGGATTTAGAGCAAATAAAACAAGACATTTTTAAATCTTCAAATAAAATATTCACTACAGCACGGTTCACTAGCACGAAATATTTTGTTACGGAACGTTTAAACTTTGCACAGCTGACTCAGCAACCACTCCGATACGACCGCTCTCGTCGAGCTCTCAATCATTACTCTCATCACAAAGTTTCTATAATCTTGCAGCGTATTGAAGTTTTGAAAAGTGAAGTAGCTAGTAGGAGTTGAATTCAGGAGAGCCATGTCATCATTATGCGAATTTGTCAACGATATTTAGGGATTTAGTCAAATCCACAACTAGTTTCACTTACAATTTCATGGGCCAAGTGAGATTAAGAGTTTTTTTTCAAATATCCATCAGATGTTGACAGAGATTACGGTTATTGTAGAAATGCATGCTGAATTATCTTTAAACAGCTACCTAGTAAAAATACAGAGATCAGATCTTTTTGTTCTAGAATTAACTAAGACTAGGATTTTTGTTTGATTGCATCGTGGAGAACGAAAGAACTCTGTTTCATTTTATAAGTGAGAATAAACTTTTACAATTTGCCACAACTACCTATGTTCAGATAAAAATCGTTGGAGACCGAATAACCTTTTCTTTCTATACGTTCAAAAGAGAATCACACACTTCTTCACTTGCTTCCAGACCATTGATAACATTATGCAGATTCTGTTATCCATCAGAGTCTTGATGAAATAATGTTATGTTCTCTTGAGAAGATTATGCTTCTGGAAATCATTCTCATCTCTCATTATTCTTGTTTTACTTCATTAGATAACTTTCTTCACAATCTCCAGTGATATCTATAATGATGTCAACATACTTGAACAGAATATCTTTGATGGAGGATTTATTCATATAGTAGCAGCCATTTTAGGGAAGCCTTTGAAGAACTAGCTATTCCAATCACTCAGTTTTGGATGATCGAATGAGGGTTTGCTCCAAAGCATGATCGGTTGTCACATTTATTAAATTTTCAAGGTTTCATTTGACATAGAGTCAATGTATTGACTGTATAGAGTTAATGTTTCCTTATTGGAAATTATTTTCTACTTCTATGGGTATTTTTTTATATTTTCTAGATATAACACAGACTTTAAAACATCGTTTGTGTGATTGAATGAAAAAAGTATGGGATCTTTTCTCGTACAGTTTCTATATGCAATACCAGAGTCCTTCCTTATGAGCATGAATACAATTGAAGATAATTTAAACTATGTTACAATAATCAGTCATAAATTTCAAGTAGTCATTGATTTGGATTCTAAAAAAACTCCACAAATAGCTCCTGACTTCTTTCAAATATACTTTGACAATCTCTCATATTTGAACCGTTCATGAGTCCTTGTAGTTGTTTCATTGAATTGATTGCTTGCTCTCACACCTGAATTATACTGATCTCCCCTCAATAGAGTTCCAACAGTATTCTCTCCAAATATTTCAAATTCAACAAAGATATCTCTTATTCCACTTTCATTCAAATACCACCCCAAGACAATCAGTCAAACTCAGCCAGATGAAGTTACAGAAAACAGTTGATAAAGATGCGTTTACACCAAAGTTATTAACAAAATGTTAATAACTTAATATTTATAGATTCTATTAGATTGAACGGAACTTGGCAAACACATATGTCCATCATATGTATGATAAGTTATGTTCAATCTAATAGAATCTATAAAGATTAGGTTATATTAACATCTCCTTAATAACTTTGGTGTAAACGCAGCTTTAGAGTTGTATTTCCTTTGTAATCAAATATTTAGTCATATCACATGGCATTATTTGTGCTTCAACTGTAAATTTATATTAAGAAAATATTTTACTCCTGTTACACGGTGCTCTATATGGGGTAGCCTATATTATTTGTTTAACTTACTACATTACTTGACTTTCGCAATTCCAAAGTGATCATTGAACTAAATCATATGATACAGATAAATCTGTCTGCAGCCGGACGAATACCAAAGTATTCTTCTACCGATAAAATCCCATAAACAAATCATGCAGGGCAACAATGCGAGTATAGCATTGAATCTTTTGAATTATTGTGTGATCATACTGCTGATCTCATTCTTGGACAATCCAGTCGGGGGTCCAGGGGGCGGAGCCCCTTGGCTAGACGGATATGGCGAGCGAAGCGAGCCTGACGGCTAGTAGTAATATAATATTCCCAGGAATAGCTCTGATTGAAGTAGCATCCAGTACCCAATCATTTTTTCCGCGATAAATCAGGACCTCTTAATTATTCTCTCTTAATTATCAATTATTCTCTCTTAATGGAATAACAGTTTTTTATCGACTGAGAAACACATATAAGATTCCAGGTTTTATATGTAAGATTTTATATGTAATTATAAATAATGATAATGAGATTAAGTTTGTAATTTTGACCATAATTAGTATATTATGATGAGAATTATCAATTATTAAGGCTTGAGAGTTGAAAAATCGTGTTCAGCGACCGAAAATACATAAGATAGTGTTCCTGAAATACATAATTTGAATGCATAGACTAGTAGGAGCGATGCGATAGACAGGCCATTACGCGCATTAATCATGGGGGAGGACTGCGCCGCAGCGTAACAGTGCTACTTATCCCCCTCCCACCGCCGCATCTATGATCGTAACCCCCAAACTATATATATCATTGGATTCAGCAAGAAACGGCCTACAACGTTTATTGGGAGCCTTTTCCTCTAAGTCGGCTAATTACTTGAATATTCGAGAAATAACAAAAAGTCCATAATAAAAAAATACATTTTTCGAGATATTTTATTTTTTTACGGAAAAACTATGCGGTTTATCGCAAAAATGTATAGGACCACATTGAAAGCCAGTTGTGTGTACATAATATTGAGAAAAAATTAAAAGCTGTACTATGAATAGTAACTGCAGGACAGGCGATTTTATAATCGCGCGTTTTTTACAACTTACCCCCCTCCCCCCCAAGCTGTCGACCACCCTGGGACGTGACGACATAGAGTTTCATATACACTAAAGACCCCCTAACAATAATCCGAAGTCAAATTCTCTGCCTCTCTCATGTATGCTCAATGTAAGCCAGCGCCTGGACTATATCTCATATTGTGAAAATTCATGGCAACAGGTGGAATCCGAACCCATTTTGTGTTTAATGCTGATTGACACCTACTGTCACCTACTGGCGCTGGCAGTAAAAATGATACAAACCACTTGATACTGTATAAACTTTGCATCAATCACAGAGAAATGAAACAAAACATTGTTCAGTACTCCCTGACTGAATGCGAAGAAGAAGAAGAAGTAAGAGAAGTAGAATTCAATTTTATCTTTTCATTTAATTTTATTCATTACCTGATGTTATTTTATTCATTGTATTTATCGAGGAAATTAATTTATTCTGTCAGTGGAATGGCCTGCCGAACCCTGGCAGAATTAGTAGCATCTGGACTCCATCAGCCGGCCGAAGCTTTGCGGAATGTAGTCAAACCGAGGCTAGTGAGAAAACAGTTACCACCAGATGATGATATTACTAGACGCAACCTGCTGTACCGCAATCTCATGCAGCAGTTTGACAAAATCGATCAACAGGTATTTCTATAATCCACTAAATAAAATAAGATGATACGAATAATACTTAAAAAAACAATTAAATCTTAGTGAAATGAAGATCATCCAATAAAAGACTGGTAACTGTCCTTAGTTACCCTGAAGTTAATCTTTAGGTGGTTCTATTTAGTTTTATTATAAATACTTTAAGTTGAAAATATTATTACTCACGTTTTAGTGGCGACATTTTTCGTTCTAGTTTCGCACATTATCAAGTCAAACAGAAAGTTGGTAAAAAAGAATGTTGCATTGAATAACATTCAACTTTGGAATTTCGTTTAATGATAATTATGATTATTATTACTATCTATTCATTTGAATTTGAACAATTTATCATGTCTCATTAATTTCTATCTTGATTACTATCCTGAACGGTTGTTACAGAAACAAATCTCCTCCAAAACTGGCACTAATCCAACCACAAAAAAATCTCAAATCCCACAAACTCCAAAGCTATGTACCACCTACTTCCCTGGAATTGAAAACCTCAAACCTGTCCTTAAAGATCTGTTCCATGTCGTCTCCTCCAATCCCTCTACCAAACACATTTTCCAGCAACCACCCACCCTCATTTATAAGCAACCTCCCAACCTCAAGAAAATTCTCAGTAAAAACAAATCACTCACCTCTGATGAAATCCCAACTCCACCTGGTACCCTACCTTGCAAACGCCCCCGCTGTAAAACCTGTCTTATCACTGATTCTTCCATCTCCTTTACCAGTCCTATCACCAACTACCCCCTCAAAATCCATGAATCCAGTAATTGCATCTCCAAAAATTGCATCTACCTCCTTTCCTGCAACTTCTGTCCTGCCTTCTACATAGGTGAAACCACCACTGCCCTAAACCTCCGGATCAACAATCACAGGGCTTCCTTTAAAAATAATACTTCCCTACCCATCCCTACCCATGGCTCTGAGCACAACAAGAACTTTGACCAATGCTTCAAAGTCGAAGTCCTTGCCACCCTCCCTCCCACAGCCCCCTCCATAGATGTCAAGACGAAAGAATTCGCTTTTATTTGAGTAATTGGAGCTGCTTCCAGTCCTGGTCTCAACAGACAGCAATAGTACCATAGCTACCAACTGTTTAATTAAATTGAAATAAATTTCATCATATCATAATAAATTTCACAGCTATCAAATATATATATATTAAATGTTCAATAAAGATGAAAAATAAATTTCATTCAAGTTCAATTCTACAATTCCTTTCTCCAATTTTAGTCTAATTCTTTTTTTATTTCTAATTTTAAATCTCCTCTTTTCTATCAATTCATAAGCTACACCTTTCCTTATTCATAACTCACTCAAATCTTAAATATCCCGTTTGTAACCGCCCCCTAAATACCCCATAATGTCCCCTGAATCTGTACCCTTTTTCTCTCCATCCGTCTGCACCGCGTAATCTGTGGTCTCTGCTGCTACAATTGAGTCTCCGTGCGTACTCTGTGGTCGACCGTTGGATTCAAAACTGCAGTCTGCTCGGTTGAGGAAGGAGACTCAGTCTCCGAAAATTTCCCCCATTTCTAATGTAAGTTTTCAAGTGTATATATATAAGTCATATTTCAAATATATATATATATATATATATATATATATATATATTTGAGCAATCAATGGAATTCTCTTAGCACAGTTGCTTGTCACCCATTTTCTCTAGTAAAGAATAGGTTATGGATCTCATCTCAATAAGAATTACTTTCTTAGTCTATAATCTACTAGTAGCACCATAGCCTGAGAATGCGTGGGCAGCTATGAAAATATTACACAGTAATGATCAAGTAATGATCACGACGAATGTAATTGTCCCGAGATTGAGAAAACCAGCCACTTGAAATATTTAGGTGTTATAATCGAGGAGAGTTTCAAGTGGAAGAGGCATATTGATTACATCTGCATTAGATTGAAATTTATATCTTACAAATTCTATAAATTGAGGTCTGTACTGAATGTATCTAGAATGAGAATGATTTACTTCGCAATAGTTCAATCACTACTGCAATACGGATTAGTAATTTGTGGAGGTACTTTCAATTCTCACCTTTCATCTCTATTCACCGTTCAAAAAATGATAATTAAGACTATTTTAATTCGACCCTTACTATACGCCTCGATAAATGCTTTTAATGATCTGAAAGTCATGACCATCCGCCAACTATATGTACTTAGCATCTTTAAATACTTCAATAGATATAGAAATAACTTTCCAAAAATAAATAATGAAGCACATAGAACCAGATACAATGAAAATAAATTGGAATGTTACGTTTCAGACTTCACACTAATTCGAAAACAGCTCATTTATATTGCTCCAAAAATTATAAATAATATCTTAAATGATCTCACCAATCAAAAAGTGATTGAATATATCCCACCAACCGTTAAAAACTGGATAATTCAATCTTATTACTTTAATATCAACGTAATATAGGCTAGATATTTTCCCCTAATAGTTCGACATCTTATTTTTGGAATTATGATCTGAATTCTTGAGTTCTGTAATGTCTTTTCTTTTACTTTTGTTATAATGTAATTATTGCTACTCTTACTGGCGGACAAGTTATACTTTTGCCAGTAGAAATCCACTATGTAAAATAAATAATACAGTGTAATATGTATATTAATAACTATGTTATTTTGCTTTTGAGAACTTGTATTTTGATTTTGTATTGTGTACGTTTTTGTGGAATAAATTTGAAAATTTGAAAATTACATCATTCTTTCTCATATACATTTGCAACTACGCAATATCCTAGATAATTCTTGGCCGTTGTATTCCCGTTGATTATCCACAAAGTCTTGAAATCCATTTTTTTCAGCTCCTCACATAACCTGATCCAAATAATAACTATGTCGGATTGTCGGTGTCAGGAGAGTGTATGACTATAGGTGCTGGGGAATTAAATGTTCTGAAACCTACTCTAGCATTGAAGAAAACTCTTGTATCCGCTTCTTTTTGGTTCCAATGCAATTCCACCACATCTAGAATTATTTACGACCTCCTCTTATAATGTCTAGTGACACCACCGATATTGACCCCTCCTAAAATAATTCTCTATTTTCCATCAGGAACTGAAATTGTATACATCAAAGATTTTGAGATAGCTTCTTTCAGCTGTTTCTTATTGCATGGCAATGTGCCACTGTCTTAGAAATTTAGTCTCGATAGTTAGAATATGATGGATAGATGGATAGAATACTATTGGAGACGCTATTTTACTCTGCTTCTTCTATAATGTTCACTACCTTTGATTTAATTTCCAGTTCCACCATAGACATAAAAACAATATCCAACAGCATCACTCCATCTTTATTGAGGATCTTTATAGCTGTACTCGTCGCAAAGTTTCAATAATCTTGCAGCAAATTGAAAGTTTTGAGAAGCGGAATTTTTTAAAGTTCGTTTATTGAATTCAAATGTGAAAGTAAATATCATGCAAAGTGTATTGTGTTGGTTAATTGTTTCTGTGTTACTTGTGATCGGAGGTGTCGAACTTAACCCTGGCCCAGGCGATTCAAAGGTAACCTTAGAGGACATATGGTCGAAACTAAACGATTTGACTGACATAAAAAATTATATTAGTTCAATTAAACAATCAGTGGCTCAATTTTCAACGGCAATCGATGATATCACTAAAGATGTTTCTAGTTTAAAGGACAAAATAACGTTTTTAGAGCATGAAAATAGTGTGATTCGTAATAAAATGGACGATTTGGAGGGTTACTCTAGGAGGTCGAATCTAATATTTCATAACATTGAAGAGCGTGATAATAATAATGATAATAAAAGATCCACGGCCGGTATCAATCAATTGATTGTGAATCTAATAACTACGGTTATGAAAGTTAATTTAATCGATGAGGATATTGAGAGAGCTCATAGACTTGGTATATATGTAGGGAAAAATAGACCAACAATAGTGCGTTTTAATAATTTCAAGAAGAAAATGGAAGTTCTACGAGCTTTTAAAGCTTTAAAGGGTACAAACATTGGAATATCTGAGGACTATACTAAGCAAATTAGGAGTGTTAGGGAAAAACTGAAAGACTTTTTCAATCAGGCTAGAAGACGGGGACTGAAAACGTTTATGAAATATGATCACTTGGTTATTAATGGAAGAAACTACTTCCTTAAAGATCTTGAAAAAATGCGAAGCGATGGGCGTTGGATTGATCTCATTGGTCAGGAGCCAAGTCAGGAAAATGGCCGTGAAAATTGCCAGGAGGACGCAAATATTAGTGGAAATCGTGAACATTGCGACGCCGAGAGACCAACTACCAGTTCTCACACTAGTCAGGAGATGCAGACTTCCAGCCCGGGTTTCCAGCATCAACAACCCGTCGACGAGCCGGGTGTGGGGACGGTGGCTGACGCGACGCGGCTGACGGCACGTCCACGCGAGGCGCGGCGTGGCAATTCTGGTCTACAGAGCTGGCTGAGAGGTGGCCGAACCCAGGCCAGAAGCATGCCAAGAAACCAGCAGGTTGAATTCATATAGCAGCAGGAGTGTGATCGTTCACGTGTGTCGCAGCCACCAGCAGGTTGTATAGATAACTTCAGATTGTTACATTGGAACTGTCACGGTATTTCAAACTTATATAGACTTGATGCACAACAATTAGAGTTTATAAACAATTTTAGTGTTGTAGGGTTAACTGAGACCTGGGTTTGTGAGAAAATTAACGATATGGACTTGTTTAAAGACTACAACTTAATTGAAAAGCAAGCTGTAAAAACCAGTTCATATGGTAGAGGCAGAGGAGGTTTACTTGTACTGATAAAGAAGGATTTAAATTATGAAATAATAGAGTTGAATGAGGCATTTGTTTTTGTTAGAATAAGTATTGCTCATCATAACATTTTAGTTGGTATAGTATATCTCAGTTCAAGTAATTTTGTTAGTGATTTAGAAAAATTGAAAGATTTTCTTATGAGGAGAAAGGTATTATCATATTCGAACCCGGTTTTGATAGCAGGAGACTTCAATTCGAGAATAGGTCAACTCAATCAATGTTTGGATGAAGCTCTAATTAGTTATACGGATTTGTCTTATGATAGGATTTCAGAAGATAAAGTTGTAACGTCTGAAGGAAAAAGACTTATAAGTTTGATGGAGAATAATTCATTCCATGTGATTAATGGTAGAAGTAGAAGTGACACCCAAGGCAATTTCACTTTTGTTGGCCCGAATGGAAATAGTACAATAGATTTAATTTGGGTAAATAATAACTTTATTGATATTGTTTCGGATTTCAAAGTAGTTGAAGAAATGTTAAAATCCGATCACTTGCCTATAGTATTGGAAACTAAACTCCAACTAAAAAGAATTAATAGTAGAGCGAATTGTTATCGCAATGTAGATAGATTAGAAATTAAGCTACGTTGGTCAGATGATAGGGTGGAAATGTACCAAGCGTCGATGCAAAACTCCGATAAACTGTTTATCATCACTGAATACAGTGATACTGAATCATGCTATAATAATTTGATAAGCGCAATAAAAGAAACCGCTAGTAGATTAGGTTTATGTATAAGTCCTAAGAATAATTTTATTTTTAAGAATAAACCATGGTTCGATTTAGAATGCAATAAACTAAAAAGGTGTCTAAGAAAAGCATACAGAGATGTAAAAAAACATAATTTTGTGGACGAGTATTCAAATATCTACTTTACAAGAAAAAGAGAATATAAAAACTTATTGCAGGCTAAAAAAGAAACCTATTTCCAAAAACTTAGAGAAAGACTTGGTAATGTAAAAAGCTCTTATGAGTTTTGGAGTGCAGTGAGGCAATTCAAAGGGAGGAAAAGTACATCCAATGATATCAATTTAAATATTTGGTTCGACTTTTTAAAAGATAAATATAGAGAATTAAATATAGCTGTAGCACCAGAATTATTACAAGACGCTACTCATCCTTATTTAGATAAACCGATCATGCTGGAAGAATTGAAACTCGCATTTAAAAAAATGAAAAATAAGAAGGCTCCTGGTCCCGATGATGTAAGCAATGAGTTTTATAAATCCCTACCTCTTCAATGGAAATATTACATTCTAGCTCTTTTCAATCTGGTTTTGAGTGGAAAAAATTTACCGCAGGAATGGTCCCGGTTGAAGATGTTTTTCTTATTGAAAAAAGGAGATCCGCTGGATCCAAATAATTATAGAAGTATAGCACTTCTTAACACTATTGTTAAATTATTCACGGGAATTTTGGAAACTCGAATTTCAGCTTGGGTAGAGAGTTGTTCATTACTACCGGAGGGTCAAAGTGGGTTTCGAAGAGGGCGTAGTTGCATGGACAATGTATTTGTTCTTAACACGCTCATATACAATAGTGTAGAATTTCAACATAAAATATTGTATGCAATATATGTAGATTTCCAAGCCGCTTTTGACTCAGTCCCACATAATCAACTCTGGCATAAATTAGGAACGTTAGGTGTTAGTGGTAAACTGATAAGAGTTCTACAACAGCTTTATGTGAATGCGAGATTGGATATAGGTAGTCAGAGGGGATTGATAGCCATAGAGAGGGGGGTTTTGCAGGGGGACACAATCTCTCCTTTGTTGTTCTCTCTATACATATCAGATATGGACTCTTATTTCAGAGGAAAGGGTTTTCGCGGTACCAGAATAATGATATATAATGTTGCTCTACGCAGACGACATAGTTATTCTGGCTGACAGCGTTCCTGATGTGAGAAATAAACTAAGTTGTCTATCTGAATATTGCAATGAGCTAGGATTGAAGGTTAATACAGATAAGACTAAAATTGTTCCATTTCATAGAGGCAGGTTAAGAGGAAATTTGAATTTCAGTTATCAAGGGGAAAAAATAGAAGTTACTAATAAATATAAATATTTGGGAGTAGAATTTAGTAGTTCAGGTCGGTTTGTAATTTTTTGTAAATTAGTTCTGAGTAAGGCAAAGAGTGTGACCGCTTGTGTCATGGGAGTTCTGGGTAAAGCTAAGTCTGAGTCTTGGGACAGTAAAATGAAATTGTATGAGGCTACGGTGCTGCCCGCTGTCCTATACGGCTCTGAAATCTGGGCTCTAGGATATCTAGATTTGATAGAGAAGGCACAGTTACAGTTTTTAAGAGACTTCTACTATTGAATAAGTACACACCTAGCTTTGCTTTAAGACTTGAAACTGGAAGGTTGAGGTTGTCACATATAATTTTTCGTCAAGCATTGAATTTTTATATCAACGTTTTTAAAATGCCATCTCATAGATATCCAAAAATGTGTATGAATAAACTGTTAGACTTAAGCACTAACGATAATAGAATAAATGAGAATAGAAACAACTGGATTAATCTAATGAAAGAACAAATGTCTCTTGCTAACTTAAGATACTTTTTAAATGTAGGTTTCACTATATTGGAGAATGAAAGTGACTATATTATTAGGAAACATGCAAGAGCTTTGTATATGGCAGATATAAGTAAAGCAATAGAGTCCAGATCTTTTCCTAGTTACATAGTTTTAAATCCAAATTTCATTTTAGGGGAGCAGCTAGGATGTATCATGTCATTTTCTAGTCAGATGCATAACACAATTGCGGATGGCAACGCAGATGAGTATGTATTTGTTTATGGATGGAAGTGGCACCTTTTTCGATTGTACTATCTTATGCCCTCTATGTAATTTTCAAGAGGAGGAGAGTCTGTTTCACTTTCTTATTAGATGTCCCATGTACAATGATATCCGGCGACGTTATCTGGCCAAATACTCTGTTAACATTGTTCAGGACGAAGATAAAGTTTTGATTCTCTTGTCGAATCTAAACAGAGATAAAATAAATGATATCTATTTTTATACCAATGCAGCTATTCGGATAAGACGAACAATATTAAGTTTAACTGGATGATATGGTGTAGCTTGTACTTGAATCCACATTATTGATTGATTGTTATTTTTCGAATTTAAAATGTTTTATTGCAACCTCCAATATTAGCGTTGTTGTTTATTTCCATGTTATTTTTTCCATGTATTTTTGCAACTCATTTGTGTAACATTATGTTGAACAAATTAAATGATTTATTTATTTATTTATTTATTTATTTATTTATTTATTTTTATTTATTTATTTATTTATTTATTTTTTATTTATTTATTTATTATTTATTATTTATTTATTTATTTATTTATTTATTTTTTATTTATTTATTTATTTATTTATTTATTATTTATTTATTTATTTATTTATTTATTTATTTATTTATTTTTATTTATTTATTATTTATTTATTTATTTATTTATTTATTATTTATTTATTTATTTATTTCCCAGACAACACAGAGACCTCTGTTGGACGTCCAGTGGATGGCCATGTCGGATATTTAGAATATCCGGCGGACATCCGTTTTTTGCCAAAATATGTCCTATGGACGTCCACAGGACATTCAAGTGTCACAGAATCCGATGTCCGTCAGACATCCAAATTTAATCCACACTAGACATTGTTTGGATATTGTAGGACATCCTACGGATGTCTTCCGGATGCAATAATTATGAAATTAGGATAGCCACTGGACATCCATCTACATCCTAATTCAATCCATGCTAGACTTTTTTGGATATTGTAGGACATCATATAGATGTCTTGTGGATGCCATAATTATAAAATTAGGAAATCCATTGGACATCTACTTACGACCAAATTTGGTCTTGCTTTCTTGACCATTGAGGAACTAAGATGTTTGTCATAAATACATTTTTTTATAATATAGTGAAGATTTAGTTACCATTCCGGTGCAGTTCATGGCCCGAAACGGTACTCAATTCTAGATTCTGTTAAAAAAGAATTTCAATAAATAAAATGCATATTAAAATTTTAACAAAATTTTATTTTTAAATCACAGGTTAATTAAAAACCATCAACATCAGTTCATAAAAGTATAACTTTCCTCCCTAGGTGTCAGTGGCGGCTCCAAAACAAAATAAACGTGTGTGTAATAATAAACAAGGATATGTAAGTGATCGTGTAATAAACAAAAACTATATTTATTCTATTGAAAATTTATTGGATAATTGGATATTTAGTTAAAAGCAATTGAGAATGTAATTGAACTTGAGAAGTTTGTGAGACCTTCTAATATTGAGAATTCCACACAATCAGTAAGGGTTTGCGTGAGCGCATAAGTACAAGCGGCAGTTAAAAATATTACTGTGCTATATATTGTATTTCCAGGCTAATAATATTAAGACTGATCTTATGTAGAACAGTTTTGGGCTTTCTATTTCTATTGTATTGATTGAATCTTGTAACTTATTTATTTCACTTATTGTTATCTCTTACAGTGACTTGGAATTTTGTTGGGAAAATGATATAATTCAAGTTCTATGACAATTATCTCTATTAAAATGACAATTTAATAATCCCTATTTATCGCGTTCTTACTTCCTATGAAAGTTAGGATTGGTATCTGCAACCTCCAATCTATATTTACACCAGCCGCCACTGCTAGGTGTACAAATAAATATTTTACAAAATGGATATAACCTTGAAAATTTTGATTCAAAAGTATTGATAAAGCAAGACTTTTTCCATATACTAAGATAATGTAGATAATTTATATAATTTATATAATAAATATATATATATATATTTTTATTTAGATAATTTATATAATTTTTGTATACTAAGATAATTTTGTTATGAATGAGTTACATTATTCTAAGAGAATCATGAAAAAAGTTAGTAGTACTCATTGAACTTAATTTAAACTATTATTTATAGGCCTATTGTTATTTACTTTTAAAAACATATTCAAGGTTCATGAAGTATGGCAAATATATGATGCAATTTTAGATGTTTAACTACAGCTACTACAAACACCGTTTTTGTTTTGTTTTATGGCAAATATATTATGCAATTTTAGATGTTTTACTACAGCTACTACAAGAACCGTTTTTGTTTTCCGCTTTGACGTTCAGGAGCATGCCTCAACCAATTTTTGGTGGCCTCTTCAATCGGTTTTTCCGTTGCTTCTTGAAACCCCATCTTAACAGCTTCTGAAATGAAGATCAAATTGTTGTAAACTGCTGATTTTATTATAGTCACAGTGAGGTTTAAATGGTGTTTTACAATTTTAGTTTTCAATCCCTTAAAACGATATTCAAGGCAACCACATTATTTCTCTTGCCCAAGTGAACAAGCCCTACTGTTCACTGAATCACTAGTAGACCAATCAGGACCTCCTATATACCAGGCATTGGTCCTGGACCAATCACGAGTAATGTAAATATATACTATATTCTGTCTAACAAAAGAACGGATTGAATATCATAATAATAATTATTGACCAAGCAAAGTGAAGTCTAAGATTCAAGTCGACGATTTAGCATTTTTCTTTATGTTTATTGTTTGTTCCGCATTTACGGCTAAATGCGGCAATGGATTTTCATGAGATTTGACAGGAATATTCATTTTTTCAACTATAAGTCGATGTATACACAAGGCTTTTTGAAATTTTGCATTTTAAGGATAATATGGTTTAGGCCTATAACTGCGAAAATCAGAATATCTCATCCCCGAAAATCATAAGTATAAAGACGAATGAACTTAACTTAAGAAGATAATGGAAACTTAAATTT
>NC_052518.1:23751097-23811097 GCF_014356525.2 Nilaparvata lugens | reverse complement strand
ATCACTTTAAATCACTAAAATGCACTTTTCAACCTATAAATCTAACTGACATCTAATTTAAATTGAACCTATATACTCGAATATGAATGTTTATTGAGGGGGCCATTGCATACTGATGTGATTCAAAATTTGCTGAAAAAGATCATGGCCAGCAAACTTTCTTCGCCACATGAATTCTGCTAGGTACGGTTCCAGCATATTACAATTTGTACCGCATTGAATCTTATTACGATGCTTCGCTAGCCGCCAAGTACCCTCTATCCCCTGTGTGTGTGCTCCAGTCTGTGGGTTCACAAAATGTAAGCTGTGATTCACAGTTTCCTGGTTGTATTGTTCTGGAAGCCCTTGAATACCACGATAGGCTCTCCACTCATCACTAATTATTGTGGATCCTGCCCTCACGTGTTGTTGTATTATCGGTAGAAGTGTTTGCGCACTTCTATCTTCCACCGGAACTAGGAAGCACTCCCCTGTCTCCTGACACAGCCCCCCAAACACCCACTGCTGAGGCAACACACGCCCAACATGATTTTTTCTTCTAGAAAAAAGACTTTCGTCAATTTCAACTGCAGACCCAGGACCACCTATTTGGAGTGGATTCCGCATAAGGTTAACAGTACAAACCTCTCTCATAAGAATGCACCATTCAACCCTCGTGTTGTGGTTAATGTCCAGTTCATCCTCACAAAACTTCACACTGGCCATCTCTTTCGACCACCAATAGATAAAAAATACAATTTTTCTGAAGTTCAGCTTGGTGCCTTCCAAAAAAGTTCCTTTTCTAATTGATTTTTGCTCTTGACACCCGTCTTTTGTACATGTCCACTGATCGCGCTGTCCGAGTCTCAACTTCATGTCATGAAGACCGCGTTGACATTTTCTTTGAGGATGCAGAACGCCCTTCTCTTGAAGAAAATTTACTGCATGTTCCTCACTCGGAATTCTCTCTACTAAATTAATGAAGTTCATATTTACAGAAGAATGGAACTAAATTACTCAACTAAAAAATAGATTTCACACAGCACTCTTAACTTAGAAACTCACAAAACTTTCAAAGCTTGTACAAACACCATTTTCTATTGCAATAGAAATACCGTATCCACTTGCTAGTGCTACTCGATGGCAACTGGCAACTAACTGTATTCACCCTTCCGGAGACTCAAAAATACACATACTTGCTTCCTTGTCATTTTGGTGTCGTTAAGGGATGGTAGTGGGAGAGGGTAATTGACCTGGCGAAAGGTGGTGGTCCATTGTATTCCAGTTGGGAAGGTAACGGATTCATAGTTATTTTTGAAGTCGGTTCCACGTAAATCATTAGTCTGCAACCAACAAGATAATAATGTCTTCTTAGCTTAGTGAAGGAGACAATCGCAACCCTCATTTTGGAATTCTCAATAACCCTAATTTTGAATTTTTCAATATTTTAGAATGGATAGTGAAGCGAAGCATGATATGGATGGATATAGCATAGACGACAAGCTCATAGAAAAACTTTTCCTATACTGGCAGATTTTCAGATTGAATTCTTTTTAAAATGCTCTTTCTTATAAAGTTAACAGTTGATCTATACAACAGTATTATTAATACACAGTATCATTAATATTCTTTTTATTTCTCGATCTGTATCTTGATTAGGTAGATTATAATTACAATAGGCGTAGACTAACTTACCCATAGATTAACCCATTTTTTGCCCACATTTTTAACACTAGAGAATGTCATAAAAGTATATGAAACTAGTTGTGTTTTATAGAATAATAACAAGGGTACTTGAGTGAGTTCCATGTTATGATGGAAGTATTGATTCATTCGAAAAAACATATAGCGCTATCCCTTTTTCATTTTCAACGTTGCCAGATCGTTTTTAACAATATAGAAATATATCCCTGTATCAGCAATCCTCTATAGAAGGCAGTGGTAAGGCAGAGAATCGGCAACGCTGTTCTCCTATCTTTCTCCACTGCCATTCTCACTTTGGAAATTTCTAAAATTGAATTTCTCATCTATAGTTGTATCATTACAGCCTTCAGTTGGTTAGATTAGTAAGATTTGGAATGATGTACCATAGTTGTTCGGTTTTGAGTATAGGTTTAATTTAGATCAAAAGTCAGTTGTATTTATAGGTTTAAAAGTGCATTTAGTGACAGACATAGGCCTACACTCCAAAATACATCATACTGAGTGGAGCCCGCAAAATATGGATTGTGAAATATATTATTGGTAAGTGACACTTTATCTGTATTATCAACTATCAAATATTTTCACAACTTGCAAAAATTTTTTTCAAAAAAATGAATGTCTTTATTTTGTTAACATTACACCCTTGCTTCATTAATGAGAGGGATTAGCATATTTATGTTATTGGTACTTTAATGAATAGCAATGTCTGGATTTCATGAGTTTCGGGATTTTATGAATAGAAAACTTTGAAATTCAACTTGAGACTCGTACTCCTATCAATGGGACCGTGGTAGAATTCACCCCTGATGCCCTGATAAACACCTTTCAAGTTTTCTTCCAATTTACAGATTTCAAATTGAACTCTCATCACCCGCCAAACGATGGAAGTGCGATACTAACCCTGATAAACACCTTTCAAGTTTTCTTCCAATTTACAGATTTCAAATTGAATTCTCATTACCCGCTAAACGATGGAAGTGCGATAGTAACGCAGCCTAGTAGCGAAAATTAGAACTACTAGAACTACACCAAAGTAGAAATTGGAGGGAGTACATTTCTTGGCACATAACGGATAAGATCCGCTTCTTCTATAATGTTCACTACCTTTGATTTAATTTCCAGTTCCACCATAGACATAAAAAACAATATCCAACAGCATCACTCCATCTTTATTGAGGATCTTTATAGCTGTACTCGTCGCAAAGTTTCAATAATCTTGCAGCAAATTGAAAGTTTTGAGAAGCGGAGTGGGGGTAGAGTTTAGCAGAGCCATGTCTTCATTATGTGAATTTGACAACGAGATTCAGTGATCTAGTCATACCCACTACTAGTTACACTTCATATAACAACTGAGATTCAGCGTTTTTTTTATATCCAACAGATGTTTACAAAGATTGTGGATATTGAAGAAATTCATGCTGCACTAAAACTTCAATGCTGATTTATCTTTGAGCAGCCAATAAGAATTCAAAGGTCAGATTTATTTGTTCTGGAATAAACTCAGATTTTGGGATTTCTCCTGTATGATTGCATCGTGGAGAATGAGAGCACTTTGTTTCTTTTTATAGGTGAGAATACACTTTTATACACTTTGCTACAACTCTGTCCAGATAAAAATCGTTAATGAGAGAATAACTTTTTCTTTCCACAATTCAAAAAAATCACGTTCTTCTTCACTTACTTCCAGACCATTGATAACATTTCACAAATGCAAGAGTCATAGTATTTGCATCGTTATTTTTTTAACTCCACAAATAGCTTCTGACTTCTCTCGAATATACTAAGACAATCTATCATATTTGAACCGTTCGTGAGTCCTCCTTATAGTTGTTTGAATGTTAATGTTTTGCTCATTCATGGCTCACGCTTTCCATTAAAAAACAATTAAATTCTCTTCAATGCCTCATACATGAGCTTGTGAGGTCTCACACCTCTATTATACTGAGCAACCCTCAATAAATTTTGAACAGTAAACTCTCCACATATTTCAGACTCAACAAAATAAAGATATCTCCTATTCCACTTCCACCGAAGTACTGCCCCACGACAATCATTTAGCCAGATGAAAAGTATCTATTCGTGAATATAAGTTACAAAACTCAGTTGATTAGTGTTGAATTTTATCTGCAATCGAATTAGTCATATCACATAAGAGTGATTGATATTTCTCCTCTAACTGTAAATTTATATTGAGAAAAATTTGCATTGCTGTGTACACTGGGTCCTATGTGGCGCATATTGTTTGTTCAACTTATTCCATTACTTGATACTCACAACTCCAAGTTATCATTTAACTAAATTGAAATAATTATTCACTTTTTAGAATATTCATGTTCTATTGACTGAAAAAAAATAAAGGACTCCATCCAATATGATTTATTCAGTACAATAATAATTATTGATTACGAGATGAAGTTTGTGATTTTGACCACAATTTGAAATTAAAAATTCATAATATAACTTTCCTGTAATACATAATCTGAATGCTCAAACTAGTAGGAGCGTTGCGCACATTGATCATGGGGGTGGACAATACCACAGCCTAACAGTGCTCCCTCAGCCACACCCACAGCCACATCTATGGTTGAAACCTCTAAACTGTATCAATCATTGGGTTCAAAAAGGAACGACAAACAAGGATTATTGGGAACTTTTCCCTCTAAGCCAGCTAACGACTTGAATATTCTTTTGAGAAATAAAAAAAAAAACTTGAGTTGAAATTAAATTTTTTCACGAAAAACCATGCGGTTTATCATAGAAATGTGAAGGATCATATTGAAAGTCAGTTTTATTTAGATAATATTAAAAAAAGTCGAAGCTGTTAGTAGCCTACTATGAATAGAAGCCTAACCGAAGGACAAGCGATTTTATGAGCGCGCGTTTTTCAACTTACCTCCCCTCACTCTAATCTATCATTCACCCTGAGACGTGCGACATCGAGTTCCATATGCACTAAAGAACCCCTAACAATAATCCGAAGTCAAATTCTCTACCTCTCTTAAGTATACTCAATGTAAGCCAGCGCCTGTTCTATACACTCAACTCTGTTTTTATATATATTTATTCCTCATAAATTACAAAATAAATCAATGAACTATACAATGTACTCTGCAATAATCAAGTTAAACCACAAAATCAAATATTAGAAACTAATCCCCCAAAAGAGCAAGCTTGAACTTGAGGGAGGACTCAGTCAAACTTAGGCAAGTTAAGAATCAGTGAACGTGACAATGAAAATATAATGACCATTGAAAATTAATAAGCATCAGATAACAATAATACATGAATTCCAATACAAAAGGAAGTCATTAAGCAAGAAAAAACCTATTATCTACTAGTAGGTGACCTGTGCTTTGCACAGGGAAAATTTCTTTGGTTTTGCAAAATACAATCTCCTTTTATTTTAGAAAACATCCGAGAATAGAAAGTTCCAGTAAGAAGAATGAGAGTTCTCATCAAGTCTCGAGACCACAACCTTTGATTCATGAACCGCGTGCGCTATACCAACTAATAAGCTTTTGAGTCACTTGGAGGAAGCCCTGTTTGGTTGGGCTTCTAAAGTTACGTCAACTTTGAATCACAAATTGAATAAATTAGTTTTAATCATTCAATTAAAATTAATATCAATGAAAATCAATGTTCAATATATAATCAATGTTCAATTAATATCAATAAAAATCAATGTTCATCCTCGGTAAATTCAGAATCTTTATGTAAAGTTGTAAGTTAATAAGTTCAGTAGTTCAGACGCGATGATGCGTATTTCGTATCCACTTCTTGTATAAGTGGATACCTTTCATGATACAGAATTGGTAAGAAGTATGGAAACAGCTCAAAATTTTAAAGGAGGAATTTTACGATAGGTCTGATTGAGGGTCCTATTTGAGCCTACGATAAGAATTTATTTTTATGATGCATTGTTGGAGATTTATGAGCCCTGAAGAGCAAAAACTTGGATTAAAACTTGAATTTTAACAATGTTACACTTTCAAGAGCAAATATCTCGAAAACTGTTGGAAATATCACAAAACTCCACTGAACAAAAATTTTAGAGAATTCATGACGTTCCACTTTCGAATCGTTAGTCATGTCGGTTGAACGCATTTTACTCAAGATATAAGTGTGTAAGCAAAAAATGCAGCTTTTAAACAACCCTCATCCTTTTAGCTCAAAGGGTGAAGATGAGGACTTTTGATATGTTCCAAACTGGTTCCCCTAACTGGTTCCAACAAAGCTGGAGAGTCAAAAATTGTGTTTGAAACATTCCCTTCTAATTACTTTGTCAATAATTAGTCTATTATTGCGAAACTGAAGATATCACACTAAACACTAAAGCTACTGCAACAGTAGTGGAAAAATGCGTATACTTGTGGAATTATAAATAGAATTGAAGCGAAATTGATTCTCTATAAGCTCATAATCAGCATGGATTTTTTACATCGATTTTTGCAAAGTTATAAAAGCCAAAATAGCCAATAATTGGAGGCGAACATGTTTTTTAAAAAATGTCATACAAGAACGGATATCTCGAAAAGTAAAACAGATATAGAAAAAGTTGTTTTAGATAAAACAATATTGTAGGAAATTATGTAAGCTTCAATTTTGTATGAAATAGTCATGTCCGTAAGATTAGTAGTTTTCGATTTGTATTCGAAAAACCAGATAATTATACCTTTCAACCACCCCCACCACCTTAGCGCAGTAGGTATGGGTGGGGACTTCTGGTATGTTTACCTCCTTACTACTCTGAACAGAACAGCTGCGAAAAGACAAAAATTCTCTTCCAAACTTTTCCCTCTATAACCCTTCGTTGACTGGACTATTATTATATTATAGATTACGACTATTAAAACTACCTAAAATGTGTGTATCTATAAGAATGAACTATAAGAAGTAAGTTTTAGCATAGTTACTGTACTTTTACTTGGTATTATTTTATCCTATTGAACTCCAGAATCGCTCCGCCATATCCCAGCCATTTGAATCAACCAGATATTTTTTTAAGTACAAGCCAAAACTCTTTTGGGCAAATAAATATTTATTTATTTGCTAAGTAGAGGAATGTACGCTGACCGGCCGTCGTTGATAACCAGGGCACTGATGGGCACAGTAAGCAAATGTGACTTCTACCTTCTTGTGAAGTCTCTTCTATTGGAAAAGTGAAAACTTCTAATAATATAATATGATATGCTTTAAATATAACTGTATTATGAGCAAAACTGGGAATTCTAGAAAGCTTGATTTTGTTGGGTGCATTCTATTCTCTCTTAGGGCCGGTTTCCGAGCTCGGGATTTAGCTAAGTTCTAGACTTTAACCCGCTTCCCTAGAGCTGGCAGCTCTCTCTCTCTCTCTCTCTCCTCTCTCTCTCTCTCTCTCGCGTTAATGTAGTCGAGGACTCAAATAGACCCTGGAGCTTAGAGATCACGTTAGACCCTGGAGTTCATAATTTCGCTTTCTGAGTGAAGGACTTACAGGTCCAGGACTTGAATTAGATTCTCGCCTCTTTCCGAGTCAAGGATTTGTTAAAAATTGCTAAGTCCAGAACTTAAAACAGCGTGATTTTGAACCCTCGACTGGGGTAGGGTTAAGATTTAAGTTCTAGACCTAACCGAGCAAACACAATTCAGTTATTGTTTTGGAATAGATCAATTGTCAAATAAATGTCATTGAATACCTATATTATTTGAATTAGTCCATCTTAATTCATAATTCATAGTTTGCAAGTTTATTTTGGAATAAAATTCTTCATAATATCATGCGTAAAAAACTAACCTTATTTTACGACTGTGACATAACCTGGAAATGTTCAAGGGAAATAATACAAGGATTGGATAATACTCTTTTGCTTTCTATAACTTGCATCATATCTTTAATAATTATATACTGATTTCCTATTTTGATTACAGCCCAAAAATGTTTTTATTTTTTATCTCTCTTTATTCTTTTCTCTTTTTTCAGTCCATTTTATTGCTTTAGTAAAATAGTGTGTTAGACTCCCTCCAGCGGTCCGTAAGTGCTGGTTTGTATTTTTTTCTCAATAAAGTAATATTAAATTTGTGATTTGTTACTTTGAAGCTCTGTATATTGAGACTTGTTTATTTGTTTTTGTTTTTGATATGCATGTATTTTACATTTTCTTGTTTTGAGAATAAAAAAAACTTCATTCATTCATTCATTGCCTTGGAATGGCCATCATCACATCTCCCAATGTGAATATTATTAATCAGTGGCATATTCAACATATTAATAATAATATTATAACAATAATAAATTATTATTCCAGTTTTTTCTTCAAAACAAATACGTTTTCCAACTCAATTGGTAGCAAACTAAAATTTTTATTCCAAAATCAATGGCAAGGATAAATGATAAATAATGGTGTAACGTAAAATAAAATGTTTATTTTTTTATTCATGTTTCAAAAGTTTAGGTTTTGCTTTGAATATATAGATCCACACAAATCCCGCATTCCCGCTGCAATCACGTGTTTTACTATAGGCCTAATGCCAACAATACAAAAGCAAAATATTGAGGATTTCCCTCATGTTTACTGCGTTAAAGTCCTGGACTCAAATAAGTCGAGAACTTAATAAAACCCCGGAGTTTAGAACATAAACCCATGACTCAGAAAGTTGATTTAGACCCGAGAGCTCAGGCACGTCCCTAGGGACATTGCCGCCCTGGGCGAAATCGGCAAACGCCGCCCCCCCCCCACCAACAGGTATCCCGTCTAATTGTTTATTCAAAGATTTGCCCGAAGGTTATCAGCTGTTCAAGTTAAAAATGACATTTAAACAAATATTTGAAAAATATAAATATTGGGGAATAAGTACAGGCAACGAATGCTCAAATGAAGGTATGGAGAGAAAATTTTGGAACACAATTTTCAACTCCATAGCTCTTTTTCAAGGATAGTAAGAGGATTAACATATCAAAAATCATCACCCCTACCCTCAAAAGAGCTGTGGAGTTAAAAATTGTGTTCCAAACTTTTCCCTCTATAATCTTTCGTTGACTGGACTAGAACATTAACACAAAATATCTGTTCAAACTATTTTTATGTTCGGGACAGATATGGTACACAATAAGAAAACATAATTAAGACAGTAGTTTCAAATCAAGAGACTGCAAGAGAGTATTAGGCCTATTTAACTTGCTAAATAATCAAAACTACAATTGCTACAACACGAGTTTGTTCAACACACCTGTTCAATTAAGTAGAACTCGTCTGACCTTTGCATAGAAAAATTCCTCCTCCAGTTCTTCAAGATCTAGGGACTGAGCTATTTCATGTTCGCTAGACCACTCAGACGTTCCTGGGACATTGTTAATCTTAAATATATATCTTCATTAGCTTGAGTTTGTAAAAGCTTCTTATAAAATTTCACCATTCACATTGAATTTATTACTCATTTGCATTTAAAAATTTTCCGTTCCTTAAAATTTGCCGCCCCCAAAAGCCCCCAAAAATCTGCCGCCCTGTCCGTCCACCCCTGGGGCCGGGCCTGCGAGAGCTTATTTTAGTCGTGGACTCTGTAAGTGCAGAACTTATAGATGCCGAGCTCGGAAACCGGCCCTTAGGCCCTTAGTATGATTTTCAATAGGGAGTTGTGTATTGTTTTTACTGGTCTTAGAACATTTGTATAAATGCACCTGCCTAACACACAATACCATATTGAAGCAGAGACTGTACCAAAACATAATAAACTATTTTCATGATTTTACAGGTAAGATACTGAACGCAACTTAAAAAATAGGCAGTCTCTACAGTCAATGTAATGAATGCTCGAAAACGATCAGTATAGAAAGAAATGTTTGGGAGACAGTTTTTGAGCCCGCAGTTCTGTTTAGGGTAGTAAGAAGGTAAGCATATCAAAATTCCTTACCCCTACGTCCTTTGCTAAGGGTGGGGGTGGATTTAAAAGTCCCATTTTTTGGTTTCGCATATAACTCGAAATCTATGCATCCTATATGGACATTACTGTTCCATACAAAATTGAAGCTTACATAGGCCTAATTTCACACAATATCAATTAATTATGCATTAGCTTCTTCTATATCTTCTATAGTTTTCAAGATATCCATTCTTAAAGGTTTAAAATTTTTGAAAAAACACGTTTTTCTCCTATTTTTGCTCTTATAACTTTTAGAAAATCGATGGAAAGAATTAATGCTGATTATGAGCTAAAAGAGCATCGAATTCTGTCCAATTTAAGGTATAATTTTACACTTTTATGCATTTCCCTATGAATGTTGCAGCAGCTTTAGTGTTTAGTGTGAAATCTCCAGTTATGCAACAATAGACCAATAATTGACAAAGGAATTTGAAGGGAATGTTTTGAACAATATTTTTGACTTTGCAGCTTTGTTAGGACTAGCTAGTAGGAGTGTTAATTTTAATACTTCGCACTACGGAAGAACAGGATAGCTTTAGTAAAAAACGACATATATAGTTCATTCTTTGGAAAGGCAGTAAAAATAACAGACCTCGATCGTTTATTCGACACACACAAAAAAGCTGTTGTCATTGCCAACATGGGAAAAACAATGTATTTAAATTTGAACGTAGAATATAAAATAATAGTTCAATAATATTAACTCATTATTATTTTATAACAAGGAGAACTTATCAAAAGTCCTCATCCCTACCCAATGTGATAACGGGATGAGGGTTGGTTTAAAAATTGCATTTTTCAGCTTTTTGCTTTCACGCTTATATCTTGGGAACAATGCGTTCAACCGAGATAACTACTATTTAAAAATGAAGCTTGATAAATTTCAAATTTTGTCTAGAACATGTCACAGAAAGGATGAGTCATATCTTAGGGCTGATGAATTTTTCTCAGTGATCAATTCAATTTTCCTTGAGTTTGCGGCGATGAAAAGTTTTCATTAGATTATCAACATCATAATTTTACAGTTATGTTGTGTATGATGTGGTAGTTTTCCATGGTTCAATATTGTGGTACAGTAGAACGTCAATAATCCGGATTAATTGGGACCGGACCCCATCCGGATTATCAAATTATCCGGATTATCGAAATTACGTTAAAAAAACGTTCAGCACGCACTATTCAAGAAACAAAGCTGTTAAAATTGCATATACAGTATTCAATTATTGGTAGGTAGACCTCCACCTTCGACGACCACTCCCTTTCTCCTCGCTTCACGCCATTCTCCCGTCGCCCGCTCTAAAGTAAGGAGCTGTAAGGAGAAGTGGTGGTGTATGTATATTCACTAGCAATGCTAAACATACCCAAACTTATGAACTGGATTTTGTTAAGAGATTTTCTGTTGAGATGGATTTAGAGGTGACAGGACTAAGGTTAAAAATTGATGATCGATTCGAGGTAGCAGTGTTAGGTATCTATAGGTCACCAAATGGATACTGGCAAAAATTTTGTGAACTGCTCTATACACTTTTGGAAATTACAACCGCTCGTTTCACAAATGTTATAGTAGTAGGAGATTTCAATACTAATTTTGCCAGGCAGGATAAAATGACAGAGGATATTAGAGATATTATTAATATGAATAATTTAGAAATTAAGGTCCACGAATATACAAGAGTAACTCGAACTTCACAGACAATTATTGATAATATCCTCACAAATATAGAAGGTTGTAATGTCAGGTTAGGTAGCTCAGATCTATCAGATCATAACTATCAAATTTTAGATGTTAAGTTGCAGGGCCAGAATCCAAGCAGAAAAAAAACTTTTGTGAAAGAAATTCAGCAATATGAGCTAGGAAATATAAATTGTTTGAAGCAGGAACTGCTTCAAGAAAATTGGAGTAGTGTTTATAACAGTTGTAACCTTAATTACAAATATAAGCAATTCATTGATACTCTAAGATTTCACATTAGTGTATGCTGTCCGATAAAAAAAGTCAAAGTAAAAAGTAAATTAAACAAAGTAGATGAATGGATAACTGAAGATATTCTTACTCAAAGAAATATTGTTAGGGAAGCTTATGAGGAATTTAAATTAGTGAGGGATGTTCCGAGTGAGGTCAAATACAAATGTCTAAAGAAAAACTATGCAAAAGAAGTGAGGAAAGCTAAGTGTAAGAAAACAGCTGAAATATTAACAACTAGTACCAATTTTAACTCTGCTGTTTGGGAGGTAATTAATAGAAATAGGAGAGCAGCTCAAAAAGATACAGTTACTAATGTCCCTAGGATAATCGATGAACATGGAAATTATATGGATGATAGTATAGACATTTGTAACTTTTTCAATAAATATTATCAACAGGTTGCATATAATCTCCAAAAGTCACTGAACACTAATACTTATAATACAACTACATTAAATGCTGAGCCAATTGAAAAGGTATTTAAATTTCATCCATTATCAAGAGATGAGTTGTCAAGAATAATAAAAAATTTGAATAACAAAAAAACAGTAGGATTGGATGGGGTCTCAAGCAAAATTTTAAAAGAATGTGAAAATGAATTACTGGACCCTTTATTGCATCTCCTTAATACTTCACTAGAGCAGGGTATTTTCCCTGATGATCTGAAACAAGGAAAAATTTTGCCAATTTTCAAGAGCGGTGATTCTGAAAGAGTTGAAAATTATAGACCCATTAGTATTCTAAATGTAATAAGTAAAATTTTTGAAAGAGTAGTTTTAAATAGGTTATTGATGCACCTGGAAGAAATTAATTTCATATGTGATGAACAGCATGGGTTCCAGAAAGGGAAATCTACTAAGACTGCAATAGTATCCCTTGTTGAAAGACTATTAGATATAATAGATTCAGGTGAGAAGGCAGCCGCAATATTTCTTGATTTATCCAAAGCTTTTGATTGTGTGAACCATAGAATATTATTGGAAATACTAAAAACTGTAGGTGTGAATGGTATAGAACTAAAATGGTTTGAATCATATCTCATAGGTAGAAACCAGTGTGTTGAGCTTACCAAGGTGGATGGGAATGAAATAGTAAAAATTAAATCTCAAAAACTGGACGTCCAGGCTGGAGTACCTCAAGGCTCAATTCTGGGTCCCTTACTGTTTCTGTTGTATGTGAACCAATTACCAAAAGAGTTAAAAGATCACAGAGCTCTGTTGTTTGCTGATGACACATCGCTTATCTTTAACAATTATTTATTAGATAGTCTAGAAATAAATGCTTTTACTGGAGTACAGTCAATTGTCCAATTCTTGAAGCAAAGGCAATTAGCAATAAATAGTAAGAAATGTCAATTCCTACAATTCAAAAGTAAATATAATTCAGTAGAGGATAGAGAAATAAATGTGTTTGTAGAGGAAAATGAATTAGACCAAGAAGAGAAAGTAGCATTCTTGGGAATTTTATTGGACAGGAAATTAACATGGCATCCTTACATTGAGAGGATATGTAATAAGATATCATCTGGGGTATTTGTCCTGCGGCAGCTTGCTAGGCTGAATGATAAAAAACTACTGTTAACTGCTTACCATGGACTTATACTATCTCATATTAGGCATGCTATTTTAGTATGGGGTAATTCATCTCAACAAAATATGGACAGAGTGTTTAAGATTCAAAAGAAGGCACTCAGATGTATAGAGAAAGTGAATAGGTTAGACTCTTGTAGGCCTTTATTTAAAAAGCTTCGTCTATTAACTGTGCCATCTTTGTATGTATATGAAGTTGTAATGCATGTGAAAACGAGTGGTGTGATCCAGAATTCAGATGTTCATGAGTATAATACGCGAAACAGAGCAGATTATCATATAATGGGTCACAATAGTAGGTTATTTGAACAATAACCAGATTATATTGGTAGGAAATTTTATAACAAGCTACCTCAAATCTTGAAAAGTAATGATGATTTGAAGATTTTCAAAAAACAAATGAAAAAATATTTAGTTGATAAAGCTTTCTATAGTGTACAAGAATTCCTTTCAAACCTAAACTAGGTTGAACTACTTAGTGTTAGAATTATTATGTAATAACATGACTTGTCTCATACTCCATGACTGGAGTCTTTAGGACGTAATCTTAAAAAAAAAAAAAAAAGCTTAGCGCCGAGGACACAAGGTACGAAAATTTTATTTCTTGCCAGAGACGAATCCGGATTATTGACGGTCCGGATTTTTGACGTCCGAATTATCGACGTTCTACTGTAATTAAAATTTGTGTTTTCAACATCATAGTTTATTGTGATGACTCATGATAATAAGTTTTAATTGTTAAATTAAAATTAATATCAATGAAAGTAAGTCTATGTTCATCCTCGGTGAATTCAGAATACCTTTATGTAAAGTTGCAAGTAAATAAGTTCAGTAGTTCAGACATGATGATGCGTCAAACATATTTTGTAACCTCTACGTGTTTTTAAAGGTTACCTTTCATATGATACAGAATTGGTGAAAAGTATGGAAACAGCTCAACATTTCATTTGAAAGGGATTTTTGACGATAGGTCTGATTGGATTGGGGAACCTATTTGAATAGAAAAAACTACTTAACTGTCGCATCAATATTTTGGTCCGTCATCTTGGAACCGCCATTTTGAATACGACTAACTTCATTTTTTTTAATGGGGAGGTTGTCATTATGCTACATGATTATGCTCTATAACCCTTCGTTTTATTATAGACTAGCAGGTCCTCAAGGGTCTAATTAAATACTTGACTAACATAAAAATTGACCTTCTGGAATCTTCATGAATGCAAAATAAGCCTAGAACCATCCTCGGCAAATAAAGAATCTATGAAAATTTTAAATTAATCAGTCCAGTAGTTCAGACGTGATGATGCATCATTCGTGAATTTCGTAACTCTATCGCTATAAGGCGGTTCTCTTCTTTATTATATTATTGACTAGCCGGCAGGCTCGCTCCGTTCGCCTTATTTGTATGAGTCCCCTAGACCCTCGGCTAGATCATACAGGAATAGGATCAGCAGGCTCGCTTCGCTCGTCTGCATTCATCAGTTTGGGCTTGCTTCCTTCAGTCAAAAAGTTAAAAGAGACTTTCAGGCTCGCTTCATCACCAGTTTTATTTGAATTATGTAGCACACAGGGTTGCAATTTTTTTATTTTCATCAGAATTTAATAATATTCAGTTATTCATTGATTAAAGACTTACCGTAAGATATTATGAGAATTATTGTATTTAAGTCTAATAAAAGTTAGTTCTTTGAAATTTGGATCAGGAATGATATGGAGAACAAACATCTAACTCTCTTAACTATGAATTAAGATAAAGAAATGTAGAAAAATGCTTTGAAAACTCAGCTTGTAATTAGAAACCCTAACCCTCTTATTTAGAACCACCATTAGTCAAGTACCTGTGCATACTTTAACACTGTTACTTACTCTCGTAACTATGAATTAAGATAAAGAAATGTAGAAAAATGCTTTGAAAACTCAACTTGTAAATAGAAACCCTAACCCTCTTATTTAGAATCATCATTAGTCAAGTACCTGTGCATACTTTAACACTGTTACGTATTCTCTTAACTATGAATTAAGATAAAGAAATGTAGAAAAATGCTTTGAAAACTCAACTTGTAAATAGAAACCCTAACCCTGTTATTTAGAACCACCATTAGTCAAGTACCTGTGCATACTTTAACACTGTTACTTAAATACCTGTTTACACTTCCAAGTTCATATGTGCCTGAAAACCCTGAAAAAAATTCTCAAAAGCCAAAGAAATTATTAGACGGACCAGTGAACCAAATTTGAACAAATTGTGAAGTATATAGTTTCAGATTATAGTTGATTGATGATTTATTAGTATCTTTGAATGTGAATAACTTTAAAGCGGTAAGGGATATCGATGTCTGGTTTAATCTGCCGTTCATTTCCTCTGTATGCATCATATGACCACCTTCCAATTTAAAAAAACTGAAGCTGGATTCAAAATAGCGATTTGAAGATGGTGGACAAAAGAAAGAAATATTCTATGAAAGAAATATTTTGCTGTTTCCAAACTTTTTACCAACTTATTATAAAGTGATATGGAAAAATAGGATATGTAGAAGAAATAATAATGAGGAGTTGGAAAATAAAACCATTGAATACACTATTTAATCCATTACCGCTCTCAAGCCAAGTCAACTAAGTATAACAAACTGAAAGCATGACAAATTTGAAACTTACAAGCTGAAAACTTGACATAATGAGATCTTGAAGGATTTTGAATACGGTAGGCCTATAACCATCCTCTGTTAGTTAAGAATCTATAAGCGAAATTTCAAGTTCATCAGTCTAGTAGTTCAAACGTGATGATGCGTCATATACGTGAATTTCCTATCTTGGATTATTAAAATCATAATTTATTGTAATGACTCATGATAATGAATGGTAATGAATTGATGCGTAAAACAGTAGAGCTGTAAAATTGATTTGCATTATTCGGAATGGTAATTTATTTTCATCTCGATCAGATTTTATAGCATGAAATAAGTTCTGGAAAACTTAACCACTGGCAATAAGTGCTTTGCAAACGTGCTATTATGAACGTTCTACGAATATCGTGTATTTTGCAATCAAATGTACTAACTTAATTCCTTCTATGGTTTTCATCCTAACTTGAACTATTGTTAAATTATTATTCAATTTTATGAGACTTAACAAGTAAGTCAAAAGTACAATTATAGGGGTGAAAGAAGTGAACCATAAGATTAATTCAATTTACTAAAAAAGTTGAAATGTGAATTGCAAATTTTACATAAAATTAAAAGTCTGATACAGTTTTGATGTACGGAAAATATTCTGCATTTTTATTCTATTATATTACACTCATTGCATAATGAAAAGTATCAGAAAAACAATGTTTTCAATCATTTTGTTTTGTGTGGTTGGTGGATTCACGGAGGATCGGCAGCCTTGATTGTGGGTTGATTAGTTTGTGCTTTCCTCCCCTTCCCCCTCTCCCAAAGAGGGAAGATAACCTCTCTCCCTCCCCCTCCTTCATCCTCCCCGTTTATCTTTCAACCCAGCACTTCAAGAAGCGTGCTCGAGAAGTCAACATCGTTTTGTTCCGTTTCTCCTGTTCCGTGGCGTTCGAGCTGAACACAATTACCTCGTATCGTTTTGTGATATATGTGCAATATCATATAGGCCTACGCATAAAGACAGGATATCGTCAGCAGTAACTTCTACACACGAGATACAGTCCACTTCCTCGCCAGTTCCAAGGTTAGTGCAAATTAAAGACTTACTTTTGGGGCTGTTGACGTTTTCGTGAATTAAATCTTAACTGTACCCCAATCCATAGGTTTGGGGACAGGACGGGATTCCCACATGGTCCGACCAGGCCTGGGATATGTTCTATTTCCAAGAGATTTATTTTTCAATTTAAATTTCAAATCGTTAATAGTAGAGTTACTTGTTGATACATGCACTGATATCCATGTTAAATCCAGTTACAAAGTTCCTTTCCAAATCTCCTTGTTTATCTAATCAGTTACTTAGTTACAATGGCAAGCCCACAAGCCTTGCTTACTATTCGTGTGAAGAAGAAAGAAACTTTGTTTAGCCGTGTTCAACAAGCTTATGACTTGTTGAAGGACATCAATGATCCTAAAATTCAATCTCAATTTTTGATAAGAAGTATATTGAAAATACTGTGAAAGAATATTCTGCACTCTTAGATGAAATCAATGAATTATCTATTCAAGTTGAACCTACTAAAGAACCTGAATATCAATCACTTACCATTATTGATAATTTATCCTGTGCAATAATAAATGCTCGTGATAAATTGAATCAAATTAAAAATGAGAAACCGAAGGAGAAAAGTGAACCCTCAACTTCAACCTCTCATTCTCCCCGTTTGAACATGATATTACCTCCAACTGAAATAAAACCGTTTGATGGCTCTGATATTTCAGACTGGCCTAGATTCAAAAATATCTTTTCATCATTGATTGTGGATGATAAATATTATTCTCCTGTTCATAAATCTCATATTTTGCATAATTTGTTGAAGGCGAAGCAGCCAGAGTAGTGAAATCTTTTCAGATAAGTAGTGATTTTGATTTGGCATCGAAAACTCTATGCAAGCGTTATGAAAGTGATAGGGTGCTAGCTAACTACTACGTAAATGAGATTTTGAAAACTAGTTCAATCCCATTTAAACCTTCGTTACAATCGCTTCAAGATTTTCTTGTTAAAGTAGGTGATAGTATTACCACTCTGAAGTCGTTGAAAGTTCCCGATTTGGCTGATTATATTTTGTAATCATTGGCTATTCATCAATTAGAGAAAATATCACGTGAATGTTGAGCTCGAGGTAGCTGATAAGAGCTTTCCTTCTTGTCAACAGTTGATTGATTTCGTGAATAAGAGAGTTAGATCTTATCAATTATCTGCATCTGATGTGCCATCTGTTAATGAACAAAAATCTATCGAAAAGCCGAAATATAAGTCTTTTCAGAAAAAGGTTATCTTATCTACTCAGGCTAATAACAGCGTTCGAAATAAAAGCAGCTCAGTTACTTTTGAATTGAATGATAGTGCTGAAACAAAATGCTCATTTTGCAACTCAACGAATCATTCGTTATTCAAATGTCCTGCTTTCTTGAAAAGAGATCCAAAAGCTAGGAATGAATTTATTAAATCATTGAGAGTCTGTTTCAATTGTTTCTCCAAATTTCACGCTGTAAACCAATGCAAGTCTAAATCATTGTGTTATTGTGGTCGTATGCATAATAAATTACTTCATTATCCTCGTAGTAGTGATAATAGCCGTTCGAATTCTCCTGTTCGTTATCAGAAGTCTACTGATAACATCTCTAAAGTTGCTTTGAAATCGAAATCCATTGATTCGATCACTCAAACTGATAGCACTATGAATGTTGTTGAGAATTCAAATTCTTTTAAGCATTGTGGTATCACTGATAATGTTATTGATAAGTCATCAATTGTTAGTTTAATTCCTAAAACGAGTGTTGTTCTAGGTACTGCTCAAGCAGTTATTAAAAATTCATCTGGTTCGTTTATTGGTGTTCGTTTAATGATTGATTCTGGTAGTACTGCTAATTTCATCACAAAAGATCTTGTTATGAAACTTGGTTTATCTGTTCATGATTGTCATCAAAATTTCTCTGGTTTGAATTCCTCGAGTGTAGGGAATTCTTCTGGTGTTGTGAAATGTTTGTTGAAATCTAAGGGCTCAAATCACCCTCGTCTAGAAGCTGAGGCTTACGTGATTAATAAAATAGTTTGTTCATTGCCCCCTATTTATCTCAGTTCGAAAGTGCAAAATGAGATGAAAAAATTCAACCTTGCTGATCCTGTGTTCTATGAACAACGTTCCGTTGATCTTCTATTGGGATGTCAGTTATTCAACAAAATATTACGTCATCATAGTCAAGTCTCATCTAGTGAAGAGTGTTCGTTTTGCGTGATTCCTACCGTGTTTGGTGACATTATTTTGGGTGAATTTCCAAATCATTCCGGTCTTCTTAATCAGTCATTGACTGCATTAAAGACGTGTCCCACCTCTGAGAACTCGTTGAATAATTTGGTTCATAAGTTTTGGGAAAGTGAAGAAATTCCTAATCATAAATTTCCTAGTCCCGATGATGAGTTTTGTGAGAAACATTTTGCTGAAACTCACACGCGTGATACTGAAGGAAGATATGTTGTTCGTCTTCCTTTCAAAGTTGACACTAATCAACTCAAGTTTCATGAATCTCATGATGTTGCTTTAAATCGTTTTCTGTCGTTGGAGCGTCGTATGCTGCGTGATGCTCGTTTGAAATCTGATTGCATATCATTTATGGAAGAGTATCTTCTTTTGGATCATATGGAAGTTGCTAAAAAACCAGGTAAATATTTTATTCCTTATTTTTGTGTATTCAATCCGTCATCACCTACAACAAAGGTTCGTGTTGTATTTGATGGGTCTGCTATAAAGAGTCACATTTCGTTGAATCAAGTTCTTCATTTAGGTCCAAAATTGTTAAATGACATATGTGATGTGTTAACTAGATTCAGACTTCACTCATTCGTATTCACGTATGATGTTAAGAAAATGTATCGTGCTATCCTCGTTGATGAAGAAGATCGTTCTTTCCTTCACATATTGTTTCGTAAAGATCCTTCCGATGATATTGTCGTTTATGAGCTCAAAACAATCACATACGGTTTGAAACCGTCTGGTTTTCTTGCTCAACGTGCTCTCATTCAACTGGCGAAAGATGAAGGAGATAAATTTCCGTTGGCAGCAGCAGCTATTCGTGATGATATATATCACGACGATTTTCTCACAGGTGCTAATTCGTTGGAAGAAATATGTGAAATAAATTACAACTTTGTAATCTTCTAAACTGTGCTCATATCAAGTTGAATAAATGGAGCAGTAATTCTCCTGAGTTCTTGGATTTGATTCGTTCTGAAAACACTCAAGTACCACTTCATATCAGTGATGAGCCTAATTCAAATGTGAAAGTTCTTGGCATAATGACGTGGAACCCAACTACTGATTGTTTTCATATTAAAGTCTCCGTTCCAGAGTTTCAAAAGAAAAACTCTAAGCGCACTGTTCTGTCCGTTATCACGCGTCTGTATGACCCTCTCGGCTTTATAGCTCCAGTAATATTCAAAATGAAATGTTTTCTACAAGAGCTGTGGAAGTTGGACATCGATTGGGATACACCGATTCCTGTTGACTACAACGAATGCTTGAACGAGCTGATGAGAGAGCTTCCTGCTCTAAGTTCAATTTCAATTCCTTGATGTGTTTATGGCGATGCTTTTTCTTGTCAAATACTTGGGTTTTCTGATGCATCGCAGAAAGGAATCTGTGCTTGTATCTTCTTGAGAGTTGTGTCGTCAGAATCTATGGTGAAATGCTTCCTGTTGAAAGCTAAAACTAAAGTTGCGTCATTGAAAACTCTGTCTATTCCTCGATTAGAGCTTCAAGCTGCGTTGTTGCTTTCGCGATTGTATGTTTCAGTCCTTCCTTCACTGGAAAAAATCAATCTTCAATCTACGTTTCTGTTCAGTGATTCAACTATTGTTTTATCTTGGTTGCATATACCTCCTTACAAGTTGCAAACGTTTGTTGCAAATCGTGTTGTGAGAATATTAGAGTTGACTAATATTTCAGATTGGAACCACATTGGTACTGATTTCAATATTGCCGACGTTGGATCAAGGGGCGTTTCTCCCCAAAACTTGTGCAATTCGCAAGATTGGTTCAATGCTCCAACGTGGTGTTCTAATTCGTTGTCATGTTGGCCGTTGTCATCTATGACTTACCCTGCTACTGAAATTCTGCCTGATGTGAAACAAAATAAAGGTGTTGTTTTAAATATCACTGAAGAGACTGCTGTTATTCAGATAACATGTTTCTCCTCATACATGAGATTGTTACGTTCCTGTGCTTATGTTTTACATTTCGTGAATAACTGTAAAGCATCAATTAGTGGTGTCTGTCGTAAATCAGGCGCACTTAGTGTTCAAGAGTTGAAATGTGCACAAATTTATTGTGTTAAAATTGTTCAAAAGTGTCATTTCAATCGTGAACTCGACCTATTGAAAGAGGGTAAACCTTGTGATAAGAGTTTCCAAAAATTGTCTGTATTCTTGGATTGTGATGGTGTGATTCGTGTTGGTGGCAGATTGGTAAATAGTGCTTTAGGATATGAAGCCAAGCATCCTTGTTTGATACATTAAGATAGTCATTTTACTAAACTCCTCATTGAGTATTATCATATTTCTCATCTTCATGCTGGACCAAGAATAGTGTGTGCTCTTATTCAGCGTTATTTTTGGATTGTTGGAGCACACAGTGTTATCAGAAATGTGATTTTCAATTGTACTCGTTGCCGTTTATTCAATGCAACTCCTGTTGCTCCCGTCATGGGTGATCTTCCCAGCTCTCGTGTTGTTCCCAGTGCTCCCTTTCTGAAGGCTGCGGTCGATCTGGCTGGTCCTTTCACTGTCGAAGAGAGTATTCGGCCCAAAGCTCGTACATACAAGGCATACTTTGCACTGTTTGTCTGTCTGGCAACAAAAGCTTGTCACATTGAGGTGCTTACAAGTCTTTCATCCAAAGAGTTTATTAACACTCTCCATCGTTTTGTTTCTAGGCGTGGATTGCCTAAAGAAATATTCTGTGATCAAGGGACGAACTTCAAAGGTGCTGCGCGACAATTGAAGGAAATTGTTGAATTTCTCAGATCATCAGAAAATCAATCCAACGTCTGTGATGCGATTTCATCTAAAAGCATCCAATTTCGTTTTAATATTCCACATGCTCCTTTCATGAATGGAATCTGTGAGTCTAATATTAAAAATGTGAAATTCCATTTGTTTCGTGAAGTGAGAAATTTGGTCCTAACTACTGTTGAGCTTTCCACTCTGTTGGTGAAAATTGAGGCGATACTCAATTCGAGACCGTTGTATGCGCTCTCTTCATCTCCTGATGACTACAAGGCGCTGACTCCCGGACATTTCCTTGTTCATCGCCCTCTGTTGGCGGTTCCTGAAATTGACGTGAGTGATGTCAACGAGCACAGACTGTCTCGTTGGGAAAAGGTTAATTGCTTCACTCAGAGATTGTGGAAGAGGTGGGAGAGTGAATACCTCCACACTCTTCAACAGAAGAATAAGTGGTTTGAGAATGACACAAACCTTCAGGTAGGGCAGTTAGTATGGATTAAAGAGGACAATTCATCACCCTTATCATACCCGTTAGGTAGAGTCACCCAAATCATAAGTGATGCTAAGGGTGTTGTGCGCTCAGCTCACGTGAAAACTAACTCTGGTGAGTATGTTAGGCCAGTTAGGAAACTTGCCCCCATACTTCCCTATTAGTTTAACCCACACACCAAGTTTTCCTTTCCTATTTCTTTTTCCCTTCGTTTTTCCTTTTCTACCGTTCAGTGCATGTTGTTTTGTTTTTCTTCTACTTTTAAATTTTAGTTTTTTTTTGAGTTTATGTTCTTGGAAATGGGGCATCTTAACTGTACCCCAATCCATAGGTTTGGGGACAGGACGGGATTACCAGTGGTATTCAATCAAGATAACATCGGGTTTTTCAAGTAGTATTCTCACCCAATTTTCCATGCTGATCAATTTATTCAACTTGCCATCCTTGCTTAGAATATTTATAATATTAAAACCTAACTTAGCTTGGTATTCTTTATTATAATCTTTATAGTTTAAATTTATGCTGATCATATCTTGACGGATTTTCATGCAAAATGATGTGCAATCAATAAATTAAATTTATCTCTGTGACATTGACAAATCTTCGAGATCACATATATAATTTTTTTTTCGCAACAGAAATGTTTAGTCAAAATGAAATCATGAAAAAATAAATATGTCTTAATAATTTTTAATAATGTAACACGTAATTTCAAAATGCCTCAAAACTATATCATTTCAAATTATTATTATCATACAACATGAACATGAAGTTCGTGTTTGTATGCAATTCTATAACTCCCTCAATTCTAATAATGTTAATCTAAATCACTCGGACAATACATCCACAAAACTGTGATAAATACATTCATTAAGAATTGACCACTTAAATTAAAAATTTGAACATCCAATCATAGTTCATATTAGAAAATATGACATTAGGCACCATTCAAGAGGGCGAATAGAAACTGAATATGAAAAAAAATGATACGAAACTTTTCAACATTGGATAAGGTTTGATTTAAAAAATCAGTGTCATTTAAAAAATTAATACAGTAGAGATGATCTTATTGGAAGAGTTCTCATAAATATTTCATAATGTTTGTGAATCATAATAAACTTTCGGTGGCTCAAATCGAATAAATTTCAAAAAAAGTTTTTGTGAATTTAGTAAACCTAAATCAACTGGCATTCTTGTATATCTCGAACATTGTAGTCTTGAAATAGTACAAAAAATATGAATCCGAAGAATATATTGGAGAAGTATTATAAGCATCTTTGAATATAATTGAAGTATTATAAACAACTTTAAAACTCTTGAAACAGTACACACTCGGTCATTTTCAGTAAAGTCTTATTCTAGGCATGAATAAAATGAGAATTAGAAATCTGAGCTTAGAACTCACCATCATTTAAACAATGCACCGATTCCAATGCGAGAATAAATAATACGAGACTTCATACACAATTTTTTGGAAAATGTGACATTTTCTCAGTTTGAAGCACACTCTAGAGAACTATCAGTAAGTAATGCACAGAAAACAGGAGACAATGCTGAAGCCAGGAAAGTCGACGGAAGACTGATAACACCTACTGCCTGTACTGTGGAAACTTGGAAGGGACAAAGTAGCGGCCAAAGTTCACGCGCATGTGCTGTCATATTATTACGTTACTCTCACGATGGGAGTGCCTCAATACTGCGAGATTTGAATCTGTCCAGTGAATAAACATAGCCTAGAAAGTTCTGTTCAATCAGGTTAGGTTTTAGGTTTCTAATCAATAGGCTAATGTGCATCTTTCCTGTCCGTGAACGCCACTTATTCCAACGATAATTCTAATTCAATAAGAATAGAATAGAACCTTTATTGCAGCCATATCTGAGGTCTTCGGATACAAAACAAGAGTCAAATATAAAAAAGAGGATTTTAAAGAGGACTTTATCCTGTAAAATAGAGTTTCCATTCCATTTCAAAAATATGTAGGTATTGTCAAACCATTCATCAGAAATGATACTCTGAATGAATATGGAATGAGAATTCTGACTTTGTCAAATTATCATATATAGAGAAAATTATCACATCAAAAACTTTGATGAAGCGGCCTTCCTGACTGATGTGACTCAGACTCCATGGCATCAAATTGAAGCGTTACCCTCAGTTGATGACATGGTCAAGACTTTCGAGAATTGGACTTTGACTTTGTATGACAAACATGCACCTTATGTGACAAGGAGGATTAATAGAAAACAACGAGTACCGTGGATGACTGAAGACATACTTAAGATGATGGGACGAAGAAACAAAGCACATAGAACATTTAAAAAGAAATTAATTCGACGTTGACAGTTTGATAGAGTATAGGAGCCTTAGAAATAGAGTCAAACAGGAATTACGGAACTCAAAGATTAGGTACTTGAATTCGTTCATGACAAACAATAGACAAGACTCTCAATCACTTTGGCAGGGAATAAAAGAATTCGGGCTTGGCATCAGAAATCAAATCTCCAAATTGATTTACCATTGGACAATATAAATTACCATTTCGTTTCACATTCCAACCAACGCGACGAAGTTGTCATTGGTAATCATATCAATGATCTTGAAGAACAGGTTACAAACTTGGATATACCACTTATTGATAAATTTCATTTCCATCCAATCTCAGAAGAAGACACTTTCAAAGCAATTCAACATATTCATAGTAATGCTATGGGTGTAGACAAAATTCCTATTAAATTTATCAAGAACATGTTATTTGCTGTTTTACCAACCATTACATACATTTTCTACAAGTCTGCAAACTGGAAGTTTGCTCTGGTTTGCCCTCTAAATAAAGTTGCATCACCCAATAAAGTTGAGGATTTCAGACCAATCAGTATTTTACCTGCATTGTCAAAAGTGCTAGAAAGACTTATTCATGCTGAAGTTGTAAAATTTCTAGACAACAATAGAAAGCTTCATTAATTTCAATCAGGCGTTAGGAAATTCCATTCAACTGAGACAGCTCTCCTTTGTGTCACTGATGATATAAAGTCAGCTATATGGACCAAAGAAAATGCACCATCCTCACCCTATTTCATTTTTCTAAAGCATTTGATACTGTTGATCATAAAGTTCTTTTAAATAAGTTAGCTATTCTTGGTTTTAGTCACAACTCCCTAGTTTGGTTCAAATCCTATCTCTTAGGTAGGAAACAATGTGTTTCTGTTGGTGACAAAAAGTCAAATTGGAAAAATGTTATGCATGGAGTACCACAAGGTTCAATTTTAGGCCCTCTCCTATTCACTTTGTATGCTAATGACCTTTCTTCCATTATCAAGTTCTCCAGCTTCCATATACTTATGCAGAAGACCTTCAAATTTATTTAAGCTGTCCCATAACAAAAATAGATGAAAAAGTTGGAGTTTTAAATCAAGATAAAAATTTTATCTTAAATTGATATTATCAATTCGATATTTGAATGAACAAAGAAAAATGACCTTAAGCTTAATCCCATCAAAACACAACCAATTATAATTGGATATTCTCATCTTATAAACAATATTGACCTTGAATCGATTCACAAAATTAGAGTAGATGGTAATGACATTCCTTACTGTAGCTCAGTGAAAAATTTAGGAATTATTATGAATAATACTCTTGACTGGTCAGAAGAAGTGAACAAAACATGTAAAAATGTATTTTCAGCGATGCATTCATTGAAGAAAATGCACGACATCCTCCCTAGAAGCATTAAATTGTTATTGGTTCAATATCTCTTATCTTCCCACATTTAATGTATTGTAATTCTGTTCTTAACGATATGCAAGTCACTCTGAATGATAAACTATACAGCGTTGCCAAAATTATTTTCTACGTTTCGTCTACTCTCTTCAACGTCATGAACATATCACCCCTGCCCACAATGCCAGTTCAACATTGATGTTTCCCGATCAAAGACGTTATCGAATAGTCAAGCTTGTTAGAGAGAGATATCTTGAAATATGGAAATCCGAACTATTTCAAAGATGATTTCAAATATTTGTTTCTGAAGGTAGGAGGATATATGCTTCACATACTAGAACCGGAGAAAGTATGTTAAGGATACCCAACAATCGAACCACTATTTCCACAAAATCCTCTTAAGTCAGTGCCTGTCGTGCATGGAATGCACTTCCTGTTCCTATCAGGTCCATCGAGACCCAAGCAAGCTTCATCCTGACTTAAAAAAAAATCTTTTGGAACAAATGACTGAAACTGTCCGGCCCTAGAGCGATCACATGACAACCATCCCTCACCCATCCAACCAATACAAACCTATTAACCTGTTATAGAATGAATTGTATATATATATTATATAAACTCATGTTATTTTAATTATCCACTGCATACTGCTGTAAGTAGGTATGATTTGATACTTCAGACTGGCTTTTTTGCTCGAAATTCCCCTCCCCCTCTACCCCCCTCGCCCATCCCCTGTTCTAAAAATAGATTTCCCCCTCCCCCTTGCCCAGTGGTGACGAGGGGGCTCTGTTCTAAAAATAGATTCACCCTGTTCTAAAAATAGATTTACCCTTCCCCTTGCCCAGTGGGGATTATTGAAATTTGCAAAAAATAATTCTCATGATAGAATTTATCAATACTTTGATAATTTTGACGAATTAGTGGAAAGATTAAATTTACTCTATTCCTCAAAAGCTTCTGGCAACACTGGACATGATGTTGAGATCGCCTCTATAATTGAAGAGCTAAAAGAAGCAAAACTAATTGTTTAGTGTTACGATGACTCTGCATCGATTCGGTTGGATTGATACACCTAGTAGTGGTGGTAATCTTACGTGCGATATTGACTCGATAACACAGAAAATAATCGAATCGATAAATCAACAAGGAATCAGCGAAGCTGTGAAATTTTATTTAGATTCGCAAATAACCAAACTCGTTTTGGAAAATACTAAGAATATCGGTGTGAGCATAATTGAAAGAGAACATATTCTAAGTTCATTACAAAATTTTAGCGCCAATATTGATAAAGCTATTGCAGAGAGAACTCTAACTTTAGAATCTGCTCTAGGAGAAGTGAAAACTTTAACAGACAGCTTTTCATCCCAGTTGGACAGTATTAACAACGATAAAGTTGATAAAGGTTATTTAGATGAGAAATTAAAAGCCATATCAGATAAAATTAAGAATTTGGAGGTGCTGGACAGAAACTACCTCAATACTAAATTAAAACAGCTTAGTACAGAAATTTTTACTAAAGTAAATGAAACACACCCATCGCCAATTGATAAGCAATATTTAGAATCTACTTTGCAGAAATTGACTAGTTCTTCATTAACAAAGGAAGAGTTTGAAAAACGATTATCTGAAATGGCGAGTGCAATAAAAGCTAATATTATGGATGGTATTGAACAATTCATTACAAAAGATGCTATTGCTATTCTGATTAATCAGATTGCAGAAAATTATGCAACTAAAAATGATATAGAAGATTTTATTAAGAAAATCGAGATGGATGTCGCTGTGAAAAGCATTTGTGATGAAATAGCTGCGGCAATTAAAAATTCGGAAGAGGGCTCTGTTATGAGACTGCAATGTTCGGCTGCATTCATAGATTATCTTAATTTATTCATCCATAAGGTAGCTTACAATATCATGTCCGGATATGCACGCATGAGCTTTAATATGAATTGGATAGAAGCTAAGCAACATAACCTTTCAGAAAATCAGGTAGCCGAAATTATCACTACCAAAATGGGTTTAGCACAGTATAAAGGGGTTGTATTGTCTCCGAAAACATAAAATCTTGTGAAAGGATAACACTTGGCATGTGAGAGAGAGAAATTTGAAGCATAGTGAACTTTAACGGTTTTCTTGCTAACACATGTCACTTCAAGATGATAAATCAGGCTATACATTTTTTCATGTGTCTATGATTGAATGTAACGGTTTTCTCGATGCAGGAGTTATTATGAACTCGCTCTTATCTATAGAATTTGTGAAGGGGAAACATCCACCTCACAGGGAGCAGCATAGCGCACATGTCATTTGTCTGGAGAAACATTCAACAAGGGGGAGTGTAGCACGCGCGCGCGCACGCACGCGACACTTCAGTCTAAACAGTTGAGCCGACAAGTTCACACATGATGTCTAACTATTTCGATTGGAGAAGTTTCAATGAGTTCTCTGTAGAAGCAAATCCACTAGCCGATTGGGGTTTTGAATTTTATCCTTATGATTGGTTTGTAGTAACAAAGGTAACATTTACCGATAATGGCAAAATTCACCTTAAAATTATCGATATTGATAGTGAAGGTGACTTTAAACACACTATTAAGTTACCGAAAGAATATTCAGTGGTTTTGAATGAGGATAACATCAGAAGTTTTAATTCTCATTCATGGGAATTGAATGTGAACGGGAATCGTATCTTCTTAAGACAGTTTCACGGTAACTATAGGCGTTGAGTATTATTTCCCCCGAGTGAAATAGGTCTGAGAATATGTAAGTATTTTTAGATATGCTAGCTCATTCCAATTATACTTACATATTGTTGGAGAAAACACTTTAACAATAACGACTGGGATGTTTGTACAGCAAAAGAGCTCAATTTTTTACACATTCATAAACAGTTTTATTGAACTCTTGACTGTCAGTTGGAAACCAAGCATAATATGGATATTATAGAACTTAGATTATTGTAGAGATAAGGATTCACTTTAATCTGACAGTATAGCAATAGATGTAGAGTGATAGAAAATTTCTCAATTCACTTTAATCTGTCAGTATAGCATAAGATGTAGAGTGATAGGGAATTTCTCAATTCACTTCAATCTGTCAGTATAGCAATAGATGTAGAGAGAAGGATTCACTTTAATCTGTCAGTATAGCAATAGATGTAGAGAGAAGGATTCACTTTAATCTGTCAGTATAGATGTAGAGAGAGGGAATTTTTCCCCTCAAAGGGAAATTATTTTTTCCCTCACTTTCTTCATCCCCCTCATCAATACTGGGGAAGGGGAAGGGAAAATCTATTTGAGAGAGAGAGAGATATATCTTTCTCCCTTTTCATTCCCCTCATCACCACTGGGCAAGGGGAAGGGGAAATCTATTTTTAGAAAGAGTGAGAGAGAGAGATATATCTTTCTCTCTTTTCATCCCCCTCATCACCACTGGGCAAGGGGAGGGGTAAATCTATTTTTAGAACAGAGCCCCCTCGTCCTCACTGTGCAAGGGGGAGGGGGAAATCTATTTTTAGAACAGGGTATGGGCGAGGGGGGGAGAGGGGGGAGGGGATTTCGAGCAAAAAAGCCAGTCTGAAGTATCAAATCATACCTACTGCTGTATATTACTGCGAAAGTTGATTACCCTGATCTACTTTCAGCCTACTCAATTTTATTAATCAATGGCCCATATGAATAAAACCAGAGCAAATGCTCATGAGCAAAAGCATGGAGCATAAGGTTTTGCTAATGAGCAAAAGGTAGAAGCAAAAGCATTTGCTCATTTTTATATGAATAAGCTTTACCTTATGCTCCTGAACTCTGGAGCAAATGCTCATGTATTTTGAAGATTTTTCATCAGCTGATTCGCTTTTGTAGCCTTACTTTGTTTTTATAGCTCACGGAAGCGCTAAATATGCAAGTAGGGTGCACCGCTTGTGTTTGCGTCGTCTGCTCTGTTTTCTGTTTATGAATAGAGTTTTAGGTTAGTTGAGTTTAGAATTTTGAAATAATAGCGTAAAAAAATGTCATCTCTATAATAATCTTCAGCATATTCTTATTTCTTATAATAGCCTTCTTATAATCGTCTACACTCTCATCTTATTAAATGCCTATTTCCTATTTTGTGATGGCTGTCTTTATAACAGGTACAGCTATCTTTTGTATTTATTCTTTTGTAGGGATAATGGTGATATATATCATGGTTGAATCTAAAAAGAGTTTTATAGTTCTCAACTATTGGTTGTGATCGTATCTGGTATAATTTCCTCTTCCTCATACGCTGCTCTAGACTAGACTCACCTTTTTTGAAGCATTTGCTTCAAAAGTTGAGCAAATGCTCTAGTTTATTCATACAATTTTGAGCAAAAGCTTTTACTTTTGAGCAAATGCTCAAAATATTTTTTTGATGAGCATGAGCAAAAGGTTTTGCTCATGTTTATTCATAGAAAATGAAGGAAATGCTTAATATTTTAGAAGTATAAGCAAATGCTCAACTTTATTCATATGGCCCATTGATTTGAACTTATCTACCTATATGATTATTTTACTTTATTAATTTTCTGTTTTTTTTCTCTTAAATGTTCATATTAATTAGAACTTTTACAATATTTCCATTTATAAATAAATCATTAGTTTAATTAATGAAATTAACGTTTTGGTAGAGAGTTAGTGGGAAGGATATTTTTAATATTCTTTCCGAAGAATGGACATTGATATGTCAAAAGCTCCGCCAATTTATGTAGATGCATAACAATATAATTATCTATAGTTATTACAAATTTCTTTTTTCATATCATATACAGTTCAATAATTATTTTCTTAGTCTATATTATGTAAATTCATCTATAATTTTGCTGTATTGTAAGCTATTGTATATAAGTGTATAAGCCAGTATATATTGTAATCTACATAAATAAATCAATCAATCGACAACAAAAGCCTGTTTGAGTTTAATTATAAGATATTTCTATAATATATTTATGTATTCTATGATGATCTATTTTGCATACAAACTCAATCTGTTCTACAGTATGGAATAAGAGTGTGGGGTGGTGCAGTTAAACAACACATTAAAAAATTTTTCATCATGCAGAAACACATTATTAAGGTTGCACTAGGTAGGCCAAGTCTGTACCTGACTCAAACTATTTTTCAGGAGACAAATATTATCACAATCAAACATTTATACATAAAGAATCTAATATTGTACATAAATAAAAACAGGAACCTTTTCAACATCCGAATCACACCCTACAACACTTGTCAAACATTTAGAACATCAAACTTAACCCAAACTAATTTACAGATTTGTAGGATGAAATTCCCCTATCTGTGTGATAAACTAGTAAATACCGTTCCGCAGGACTTTCTCTCATGCTGTTCAATGAATATATTAAAAAAATCTGGTGTGGTACACTCACACAACTTTCCTTGCTCATTGAACTGTAAGCCTCATTCTTGAACGAGAAGAATTTAGGAGAATAACATAATGACGATTGGCGGCAACATATTTGAAACTACGATCAGACTACTGTATATGTGAATATATAATTGTTTTCAGAGTAATTTTTCCTTTGTGTAAATTGTGGAATTCGATGATTTTTTGAAAGTCGTCAAAACAGCTGTTCTACAGATGAAATATCTCGACTGTGTTCTTTATATAAACTGCTCTACCTACCTACCTCATGCACGAGAAGGAGTTTAAAAAGGCCATTTCTCAAGGATGGGGTGGACCCCATTATTTTCCCAGAAAAATACTCATGCCAGTTGATAGAGCTGATAAATAAGTATAGAGGGTATGAATTTGAAATAAATCGGTCAAGTCATTTTTGAGAGAATCGTGAAAAAACATGGTTTTTTAGTAACTATCCGCCATTTTTCTCAAGAATATTACGGAGCTCCTGCAATTTTCCCAGAAATGAGACTCATGTCAGTATATAGGGCTTATAAATAGCTAGCTATCTATGGTATAGATTTGAAGAAAATCCTTAGAGCCGTTTTCGAGAAAATTGTGAAAAACATGGTTTTTTAGTAATTATCCACCATTTTTCTCAAGAATATTACGGAGTTCCTGCAATTTTCCCAGAAATGAGACTCATGTCAGTTGATAGGACTTATAAATAGCTATCTATGGTATAAATTTGAAGAAAATCGTTAAAGCTGTTTTCGAGAAAAATGAAAAAACATGGCTTTTTAATAATTATCCGCCATTTTTCTCAAGAATATTACGGAGCTCCTGCAATTTTCCCAGAAATGAGACTCATGTCAGTTGATAGGGCTTATAAATAGCAATCCATGGTATAAGTTCGAAAAAATCGTTAGAGCCGTTTTCGAGAAAACCGTGAAAAACATGGTTTTTCAGCCATTATCCGCCATTTTTAATTGAATTTTATTGAATTTCTTATTGTCGGATCCTTATGGTATAAGGACCTTAAGTTTAAAATTTCAATTAGAAATGGAGTTATCGTGTTCACAGACATACACACACACAGACCAACACCCAAAAATCATGTTTTTGGACTCAGGGGACCTTGAAATGTATAGAAAACTTGAAATTGGGGTACCCTAATTTTTTTTGGAAAGCAATACTTTCCTTACCGATGGTAGTAGGGCAAGGAAAGTAAAAAGGAATCTTCAGATGGATTAAAACGTCTACAGACTTATATGGAGATATAACTTAAGGCATTAGTACAGTAATTTACGTAATATAAGTTGTTTAGCAGTATGGTTCATGTTTTGGGGTATTAGTTTGAGAACATGTAGGCAAGTTTATCCTTTAAGAAGGGTAAATGCTGCAGGGCAAAGTATTCAGATATTTTTCTCCCAATAAGTATTAGTTTCTTTGATCTGTCGACAATCTAGTAGTTTCTTTTCTCTCTTTTGTTAACATATTTATTAATCACTATAGTTTCTTTCGTTTTTCAAACCTCTTGTTCTTCTTCTTTTGCTTACCGTAGTTGTTTTTCACCTTTTTTGTAATTTTTTGTTTGTATTTTCCTTAGGCTCACGATCAGACGAAAGTCTTGTGAGCCATTTGATTCTTTTTATGATGTATACAAATTATTTTGTGTTTTTTCAATTGTGAAAGTGAAGAAGAATCAATAAATTATGTTGCTATGATAGATTATAAAATCTGGATATAAAAACAATGAATAGATTGACTATACTTTGACTAAACTTTTCGTCTAGTTAATGATAAAACGTTGTATATTTTAAATAAGAGCCTGCAAAAAGAAACTTGGAAGCCTGTGTATGGGTGCGTACACAAAGAAAGCTGGTTGCCGGCGCCGGAAAACCAGCAGCTTGCTCCTCGAGCTTATAAGCGCGGTAAAAGCTTGAAGCCGTACATAAAGAAAGCTGGTAACAAGCGCGACAAGTCAGTTCATTTTGAGCAGTGTCAAAGATGTCTTCGTCTAGTGATGATGTGTTTTTGGCGGAGAGTGTTCATTTAAAATTATTGCAAAGGAGGAAATTCGGTGTTCATGTTATTAATAGACATAGGAAGAAACTTGGTGAATACCATCACTTGTTTCCGCAACTAAAAGGTGACCCACAACGGTTCTATGCCTTCTTTTGAAAAACTTTGGAAATTAAATCATCTGTATCAACCATCTTTAAAACTACTGCACAGTACACACTACGCTAAACAACTGCAGTACAGAGACTGTACTGGAGACTAACTGTACGCACAGTACAGAGACCACTCGCAGACTGAGCCAGTTGGCCAGTTGCTGGAAACCGGCTACAAGAATGTTCTCTTCATACTTGTTTGCCGGTTGACGCCGGCAGCTCGCGCTTGTTGCGCTTGTTGAGCCGGCACCGGCGTTTACTGTGTACGGGCACACTTGAAACCATGTTAAGTTCTTCTCAAGCCGGGACGCGCTTACAGCGGCTGGTTTTCCGGCGCCGGCAACCAGCTTTCTTTGTGTACGCACCCTTAGACAGTAGAAACGTGGAGGAAATGTTCAACAATTTTATTGCAATTTATCTCAAACACTTTGATAGCTCAATTCCAAGACTAACATCGAAGAGTATAAAAGATAACAAGTTGAATTGGATAACTAAAGGTATAAGAGTATCTGGAAATAGATTGAAAACTTTGAACTTGTTAGTGAAAAGCTATTCTAACCGTAATATGATGTTTTCCATATTGACGCAAACAGGATTGGCCTATTTTAGTCTTGAGACTTATGTAAAAATTTATAAAAGTATTTATAGAAAGGTACTAGTAGGAGCCAAGAAAATTACAGCAAACAACTATATAAATACGTCAATCAATAAAACAAAAGCTGTCTGGAGATTGGTCAAGTCGGAATCAGCTAAACTCTCAGAGCATCAAACAGAAATTAGTGTCTCCGATAGAAACGGATTCATAAGAACAGGGGAAAATGCGGCTAATTATTAAACAGCTACTATGTAAATACTCCAGTCGAAATATCTCAAAATATAATAGACACTACAAATATTAACAACTATGAAAGATTTTTAAAAGATTCAGCTCCAAACCGTAGTGACTCTGAACCAGTAGAATTGAATAAATTTAAATTGATTGACCGTAAAGAAGTTTTTAAGTTAATAAGATCTCTATCAAACAAAAAATCATGCGACACATTTGGAATCTCTAACAGTTTGGTGAAACAAACAGCCTTAACAATTCTCAATCCTTTAACTTATATTTTCAATGAATCTCTGATCAGAGGAATTATACCGTCAAAACTTAAATTAGGTAAGGTGATTCCTCTATACAAAAAGGGTGACCGAAAAGATCCCGCAAATTTCAGACCTATTAGTACTCCACCCGTATTTTCAAAACTTTTAGAATATGCCGTTTTAGACAGACTGAGGACCCACTTACAAGAAACAGGTTTTTTAACACAACAACAGTTCGGTTTTAGGCCAGGACTCTCAACATCCGACGCACTTTTCCACTACATAGATGGGGTGCTTTCGGCTGTAGACGAGGGTTATAAAGCATGCGGTCTTATCGCCGATTTATCAAAGGCGTTCGACCTAGTAAGCATAGAGATATTGTTGAATAAGTTGCAATATTATAGATTAAGTGGGTCCGTGCTGAGCTGGTTTCATTCTTATTTCCAAGATAGATTTCAGATAGTCGAGCTGGAGGGTCTCCATCAAGTTTATTATTCTCAATGGCTAAAAACAGGATCCGGCGTTCCTCAAGGGTCTGTGTTGGGCCCGGTCCTGTTTATCCTCTACATCAATGACTTGCCCGCTCATCTCGCTCCTTTCGAATGTATAATGTACGCCGATGATATAAGTATCATGGTGAAAAGCAAAAACCAACAGAACATGAAGACCGATTGTGAAAAACTAGACACTTGGCTTAGAGCAAACATGTTATCTTTAAACTATAGAAAAACAAAAGAAATTAGCTTCAGGTCAGCCGAGAGAGCACCTTTAAGAATAAAAAACCAAGAAATTGAATGTGTTGAAAATATCAAGGTGTTGGGTGTAGTTATCGATGACGGACTGTCCTGGAGGCCTCACATAGACCATCTGCGAAAGAAACTAAACTCTGCTGTTTTTGTGATTCGGAGCGTAAAACCTTTGTTAAATATTAAGAATTTGAAAAGCGTCTACTATGCACTGTTTCATTCCCATCTGTCATACGGAGTCGCGTTTTGGGGAAACTCAACAGAATCAATTCAAATATTCCGAGTCCAAAAATGGGCCATTAGAGTTATGGTAGGTGAGACAGTGAGAACAAGCTGCCGATCTTACTTCAAGGAGCTTGAAATCCTTCCTCTCCCCAGCCTTTTCATTCTTGCTATATAAAGTATTTGCTTGATAAAGAAAAATGAGAACGATTTGAATAGAGGATCTATGGTTCATTTCTATGAAACAAGGAGACGTCATCATCTTAGAGATGAACATCATCGAACAACCCTTTTTGCTAGAGGTGCTAAGAGTTTAGGTATCAACCTTTTTAATGCATTGCCTGACCATCTTAAAAATCTGGAATTTGGAAAATTTAGAAATGAGTTGAAGAAAGAGCTACTTAAATTTTGTTTTTATTCCGTAAACGAGTTTAATGAGTATTTCTCCTGCAGTTGAGTAACTCTTTTACGAACTATATTGACATTAGAATTCAAATTGACAAATCCTTAATACCCCTTTAAAAGGAGGTCATGGGAAGCTTTAAAAAATATCAAATATCAAATATACACGGGAGCCTGGATCCGGCACTCCGCCAGAAAGTGGGAAGAAGAAAGTCTTGGATTGTGTACTACTCTAGCCGGGAATGCCGGCTGAAGGCTACATGATCTTTTTTGTCCATGGTGTTCCTGTATAAATATCAACACTTTGATATTGTCAATTCAATGCTCTAAATAGAAAGTGGAATTGACAATATTCACGTGTTTTTTCATGTTGAAAAATTATCTATTTTACAACAACGATTTGCGGATAATTAGAAAAATGAATTATGGTATATACAGGAATTTAATTTCAGTAGTGATGGGAATTTCAGTTTTCCAAAAAAACTGAATGAATAAGTAATAAGAAAGTTATTCCTGAGCTTTTAAACTATTTTATTTTAACAATTATGTACATTGATGGTGACATTAATAAATAATTATTGCATTGAAATGAAAATTTTTGAACTATTCAAATATTATAATAATTTTGGAGACTAACAAGCTTTGCTATTCATTTTCGACTTTTATCGCTAGGATAGTATGTTTTTTCGATTCTTTCACAATGTGCAACAATGTTGGGAAAACCTCGAACAATAGCTGAAAACTTGTTGGTTGGTAAAGGAGTTGTTAGAATCGTGTAGACATGTCCAAATACAAGGGCATCGAATTCTGTAGCCCTGAAATAAAACAAACAATAAATACATCAATATGAAAATGCAAATTATACTCTGAATAAAGCATGTTCAGACAAAATATCCACGTTGCCAAATTGTACGAAAATGCAACCTTCTTATATGTAAAATCATTTGGTTGAAAATATTCAATTTGACAATACAATCAATGCAGGAATGTCTCATTGGATATAGAGAATGTTCTGAAAAAATCTGGTGTGGTACACTCACACAACTTTCCTTGCTCATTGATCTATAAGCCTCATTAACGAGGATAATTTGGGGAATAATATTATGCCGATTGGCGGCTAAATAATTAAAACTACGATTATACTATTGTGATTGTGTTCAGAGTATATTTTCCTTTGTTTGAATTATGAAATTTGAGGATTTTTTAAAAGTTGTCAAAATAGCTGTTCTACAAATAGAATATCGACATGTGTTCTTTTGAATAAACTGCTCTACCTGCCTACCTCACGCACGAGAAGGAGGTTACAAAGTAAATTTCTCAAGGATGGGGTGGACCCCCTGTTAATTTCTCAGGGAGGAGACTCATGCCAGTTAATAGAGCTGATATATAACTATATAGGGTATGAATTTGAAAAAAATCGGTCGTCATTTTTGAGAAAATCGTGATAGAAATTTAACAAAATTCATTCTTCTCAGGAATATTACGGAGCTCCTGCAATTTTCCCAGAAATGAGACTCATGTCAGTTGATAGGGCTTATAAATAGCTATCTAGGGTATAAATTTGAAAAAAATCGTTAGAGCCGTTTTCGAGAAAACCGTGAAAAACATGGTTTTTTAGCCATTATACGCCATTTTGAATTGAATTTCTTATTGTCGGATCCTTATAGTATAAGGACCTTAAGTTTAAAATTTCAAGTCAATCGGTTAATTAGGAATGGAGTTATCGTGTTCACAGACACACACACACCCACACACAGAGACCACCCAAAAATCATGTTTTTGGACTCAGGGGACCTTGAAACCTATAGAAAACATGAAATTGGGGTACCTTAAATTATTTTGGAAAGCAATACTTTCCTTACCTATGGTAATAGGGCAAGGAAAGTAAAAAGGTGCTCATAAGTCAGGGCGTGATTCCTCTCATCAAAATAAGAAAAAAGTTCCAATTAACATAGGTCCGAAAATGCTTGGTCACCAAGTTATACAGAGTAAAAGATTTCATCTGATTTTCAGTTACCCTGCCCTACGGGTATTTGTTTGCTCTCAATTAAGATGTTAAATTCAGTGTACTTTATGTAAGATGAACTGAGAAATTGAATAAAACAGTTTCCAGACCTGTAGCTACAGTAATTTTTAAGATATGTGTGACGAAATACGCGAAACTTGGTCACGAAAAACAAGTTCCTTAAAGGTTTGAAGCAGATTTACTATACTAAATCTACAATAAAAACAGAATATTTTTACATAACATTAAAAAAATAATCATTAATTACATACCAAACGCATGAAACATAGTGAGCTTAACTGATTTTCTCTATTTTTCATGCGTTTTGTTTTTTTTTTTTTTTTAAGATTACGTCCTAAAGACTCCAGTCATGGAGTATAAGACAAGTCATGTTATTACATAATAATTTTAACACTAAGTAGTTCAACCTAGTTTAGGTTTGAAAGGAATTCTTGTACACTATAGAAAGCTTTATCAACTAAATATTTTTTCATTTGTTTTTTGAAAATCTTCAAATCATCATTACTTTTCAAGATTTGAGGTAGCTTGTTATAAAATTTCCTACCAATATAATCTGATTTTTGTTCAAATAACCTACTATTGTGACCCATTATATGATAATCTGCTCTGTTTCGCGTATTATACTCATGAACATCTGAATTCTGGATCACACCACTCGTTTTCACATGCATTACAACTTCATATACATACAAAGATGGCACAGTTAATAGACCAAGCTTTTTAAATAAAGGCCTACAAGAGTCTAACCTATTCACTTTCTCTATACATCTGAGTGCCTTCTTTTGAATCTTAAACACTCTGTCCATATTTTGTTGAGATGAATTACCCCATACTAAAATAGCATACCTAATATGAGATAGTATAAGTCCATGGTAAGCAGTTAACAGTAGTTTTTTATCAATCAGCCTAGCAAGCTGCCGCAGGACAAATACCCCAGATGATATCTTATTACATATCCTCTCAATGTAAGGATGCCATGTTAATTTCCTGTCCAATAAAATTCCCAAGAATGCTACTTTCTCTTCTTGGTCTAATTCATTTTCCTCTACAAACACATTTATTTCTCTATCCTCTACTGAATTATATTTACTTTTGAATTGTAGGAATTGACATTTCTTACTATTTATTGTTAATTGCCTTTGCTTCAAGAATTGGACAATTGACTGTACTCCAGTAAAAGCATTTATTTCTAGACTATCTAATAAATAATTGTTAAAGATAAACGATGTGTCATCAGCAAACAACAGAGCTCTGTGATCTTTTAACTCTTTTGGTAATTGGTTCACATACAACAGAAACAGTAAGGGACCCAGAATTGAGCCTTGAGGTACTCCAGCCTGGACCTCCAGTTTTTGAGATTTAATTTTTACTATTTCATTCCCATCCACCTTGGTAAGCTCAACACACTGGTTTCTACCTATGAGATATGATTCAAACCATTTCAGTTCTATACCATTCACACCTACAGTTTTTAGTATTTCCAATAATATTCTATGGTTCACACAATCAAAAGCTTTGGATAAATCAAGAAATATTGCGGCTGCCTTCTCACCTGAATCTATTATATCTATTAGTCTTTCAACAAGGGATACTATTGCAGTCTTAATAGATTTCCCTTTCTGGAACCCATGCTGTTCATCACATATGAAATTAATTTCTTCCAGGTGCATCAATAACCTATTTAAAACTACTCTTTCAAAAATTTTACTTATTACATTTAGAATACTAATGGGTCTATAATTTTCAACTCTTTCAGAATCACCGCTCTTGAAAATTGGCAGAATTTTTCCTTGTTTCAGATCATCAGGGAAAATACCCTGCTCTAGTGAAGTATTAAGGAGATGCAATAAAGGGTCCAGTAATTCATTTTCACATTCTTTTAAAATTTTGCTTGAGACCCCATCCAATCCTACTGTTTTTTTGTTATTCAAATTTTTTATTATTCTTGACAACTCATCTCTTGATAATGGATGAAATTTAAATACCTTTTCAATTGGCTCAGCATTTAATGTAGTTGTATTATAAGTATTAGTGTTCAGTGACTTTTGGAGATTATATGCAACCTGTTGATAATATTTATTGAAAAAGTTACAAATGTCTATACTATCATCCATATAATTTCCATGTTCATCGATTATCCTAGGGACATTAGTAACTGTATCTTTTTGAGCTGCTCTCCTATTTCTATTAATTACCTCCCAAACAGCAAAGTTAAAATTGGTACTAGTTGTTAATATTTCAGCTGTTTTCTTACACTTAGCTTTCCTCACTTCTTTTGCATAGTTTTTCTTTAGACATTTGTATTTGACCTCACTCGGAGCATCCCTCACTAATTTAAATTCCTCATAAGCTTCCCTAACAATATTTCTTTGAGTAAGAATATCTTCAGTTATCCATTCATCTACTTTGTTTAATTTACTTTTTACTTTGACTTTTTTTATCGGACAGCATACACTAATGTGAAATCTTAGAGTATCAATGAATTGCTTATATTTGTAATTTAGGTTACAACTGTTATAAGCACTACTCCAATTTTCTCGAAGCAGTTCCTGCTTCAAACAATTTATATTTCCTAGCTCATATTGCTGAATTTCTTTCACAACAGTTTTTTTTCTGCTTGGATTCTGGCCCTGCAACTTAACATCTAAAATTTGATAGTTATGATCTGATAGATCTGAGCTACCTAACCTGACATTACAACCTTCTATATTTGTGAGGATATTAACAATAATTGTCTGTGAAGTTCGAGTTACTCTTGTATATTCGTGGACCTTAATTTCTAAATTATTCATATTAATAATATCTCTAATATCCTCTGTCATTTTATCCTGCCTGGCAAAATCAGTATTGAAATCTCCTACTACTATAATATTTGTGAAACGAGCGGTTGTAATTTCCAAAAGTGTATGGAGCAGCTCACAAAATTTTTGCCAGTCTCCATTTGGTGACCTATAGATACCTAACACTGCTACCTCGAATCGATCATCAATTTTTAACCTTAGTCCTGTCACCTCTAAATCCATCTCAACAGAAAATCTCTTAACAAAATCCAGTTCATAAGTTTGGGTATGTTTAGCATTGCTAGTGAATATACATACACCACCACTTCTATGAGCTATTCTACAAAATTCTGATCTCAGTGAATAGCCTGGAATCCTAACTTGATTTATTTCCTTTGTTTTTAGCCATGCTCTGTGAAAATAACAATGTCAGGATCCTCCTGTTTAAGAAATACTTCTAATCTGTCAATTTTGTTGCGAAGATACTGAATATTTTGATGATAAATACTAAAAACCTTACCATCTTGTGCTACTCTATCTCTAGCATTTGTAGCTATTTCCCTTTCCCTGTTTTGAGCCAATTTACTAAAAAATCGTTATTTGTTTTTTTGACTGTTTTTAAACCAGAGGATTGCAAACGGCTTTCAATCAGCTCTGCCAATCTATTACAAAAGATTACTTTGCCAGATCGATTTAGATGCAACCCATGATTAGTGAAGTTATGTCTTTTCAGCCTTTCATTTAGAAAACAAATCCCCAGTTGTTTAGAATTCTTATTTTTTAGGCTGTTGGTTGTATTATGGATTGATTTGTTTGTCGAATTGATTGCTTCATTTAATTCTGGCCTATCAAACCTATTAGGAATAGTACTTATTATTAAGTTTGTTTTTTTGCTGAGTGGCACAATTTCCATGATTTTTTCTGTTACTTGAGGAAGATGATTCAAGTTAGGTTCATTTATATTATTTGAGCCACCCAGTACAATTAGATAGTCATTTTCATCAAAGTCTTTAGTTTGTTCACTAGCTGACTCTACAACTGCATTAATTGATGCACTTGGCTTGAAAAAACATTGGACATCAAATTTATTTTTTAATCTTTTATCAAGGAGATCACTGCAATCACGTCCATGACTGGACGTCAGTAGCAGAACTCTCCCTTGTATGTAATTAATGATTATGTTTTTAAGGATGCGTTTGTCTATTATAGACTTATTCTACATCATTCTCTTCGAAATTGGATTTTCTACAAGTTTTGTAAAAAAATTGTTGTTTATTGTACATTTAATATGGTAAATCGGCTTCAAACCTTAAAGGAACTTGTTTTTCGGGATCAAGTTTCGCGTATTTCGTCACATATCTTAAAAATTACTGTAGCTACAGGTCTGGAAATGGGTTTATCCAATTTCTCAGTTCATTTTAAATAAAGTCCGCTGAATTTTACATCTTAATTAACAGCAAACAAATACCCATAGGGCTTCGTTTCGGCAGGGGAAGGTACTGAAATTCAGACGAAATCTTTCACCCTGTATAACTTGGTAACCAAGCATTTCCGGACCTATGTTGATTAGAACTTTTTTCCTTCTTTTGATGAGAGGAATCACGCCCTGACTTATGCGCACCTTTTTTCAGAACACTCTGTATATTCAGTCAGTTTCAGTTAAATTGTCAGATATTGATATTCTGACTCTGCAAATGTTAAAAAGTATGTTTCTCTGTGTTATATTGGTCATATTGACTTACATGGAAAAGTTTCAAAATAGCAGAGTTTGGCAACTTAGATATTTTTTCCAAGTCTCAACTTTGAATTTAACGGTGATTTATCTCAAAATGGGTATTACATCATGTTAATTTCTTGAATTACAATTGAAATTTTCAAAGTAGGCTGAGAAATACGCCTGTTTTGTACAGATTTGCAAATACGCTTATCGATTAGCTTTAAATGTGTGATCAATTTCAATTATAAAGTTTTACCGAATAAATAAACGCTTTAATTCTGTGATAAATTTCTCCTTAGGCTCGTATTACATTAAGCCACCAGTGTCGGTCGCCAGAGATCATTGGCGGCATGAGATCAATGTAAAGCATGCTGGGACACCAGTGAAACACCACGAATGGTTGCTGGGCTGGCGACCCGAGTGATATTTTTCTGTGTCGCCAAAATATTTAGTTTAATATTGAATTCTAATTCAAGATTTCTAGTTTTTGGACAAAAAATTGAGTTGAAAATTCTTGAAAGTGGAATTCAAACCATATCTTTTGGAAGTGTTAATGTTTACAAGATTTGGGAGAAGAGCAGCTTTTGGCTGAGCCAGTTGCTCTCTCCCAGACATTGCTAAATGATTTGTAATTGAAATGATAAATCAAAAATAAAACTGGTGATCGGCCGCCAGAATCTGACGACCCTAGTGTAATGAGCCCAAAAAGAAATAAAGCTCCCAGACTCGCTTGGACACTTAGAGACACACTGGTGGCAGAGACTGGAGGTCTAATATAACGTGTGCCGAAGAAGAATGTTACAAACAAAATAACCTTATTCAGGTCTATGATATTATTTTAGGCATAACATAGGGCATTTGATATTAACATAGAAAACAAGGGAGCAGATATTCTACTGCGTACTAATTTATTATTGGAAAATATTTTTCTTGCAGTGTGAGAAAAACTACTAATACAATAAACTATAGCGAGATTCAGGTTATAAAGACAGCATCTGATTAACATTGGTTTGCTTTGCTTGTCTGTGATTAGACAACGCAGATTCTGCCACCATCAACCAGTCACGTCTCTGATAAGACTATGCAACTCATTTCAATATTTCTAAGACTGAGACTGTACAAAAATACAAGTGATTTATCAATATTCCTTCTATAACTTCAAATATTAATCTGAAAGATGCAGCAGCTTTTTAAATAATAATTTAAGGAAAAGTTATTCGAGTAGGATTCACAACTTCAATTTCTTTAACTCTTTCTTTCTAATCTTACAAGTTGTTTTTCCGTGCCTTTCTCCTCTTCTTCGTCCATTTACTCAAAACCAAATTGTCAACTATGACTTCAACATCGTATAAGTTGAATTGAAAATTAAATAATTACTGATACACAATTAGGCTGACACAATAACAATTAAAATATAAACAAATTAATACAATTTCATCAGTTGGACAATTTTGAGTTTAATGTTATATTTGTAATTTTGAATGATCAAAACATAAACACCAGTGAAGCCATAGCCGACTCAAGGCCATTTATTTTTTTTCATCATTGAATAATCGCATAATTAAACTTATTAGCTTGCCTGATATGAACTGATCTAAAACTTACGTTTTTTTGAGCTCCTCACAAGTCAACAATTATTGTACAGAGTGGGACAGAACCGATTGACGAGTTTAGAAGCATTATAAGTAATGTACCGTTCAACTTAAAAAGGAATTCATTAATGGGTTCAATTCAGTTTGAAATGTAGTTTTTATTGTTAATTTTTGAAAATTGTATCAGTTAAATGGCGGCCATCAGCAGCAATACACTGATGTAGCGTATACACTGAAGTTTTGAACCGCATTTTGACACACTGCGATTGGTAAGGCCTGGATCTCCTCTCTTATTCGCTCCTTTAGTTCTTCCAAGGTGTGTGAACGATCTTTGAAAACTCTAATTTTCGAGGTAACCCCATAGAAAAATATCGCATATGCTTAAATTGGGTGAGCGTGCTGGCCATAGTTCTTTGAGAATGGCAACATCACCGTCAATGTCACCTCGCAGCGTTATGTGACGAAGTTACAAACGTTTCTGCGCCCCGAATTGAAAGAGCTTGCTGAGGAACATGACTTGGGAAAATATAGTTTTAGCAGGATGAAGCTACAGCCCACACAGGGCGCATTTCAATGAATGTGTTGAGACAATTGTTCCCAGGGCGGCTTATCTCACTAAGGTGTGGACCGCCTTAGTTAATGAGACTTGAGGTGGCCGGCACGCTCACCCGATTTAAGCATATGCGATATTTTTCTATGGGGTTACCTCAAAATTAAATTTTCAAAGATCGCCCTAACACCTTGGAAGAACTAAAGGAGCGAATCAGAGAAGAGATCCAGGATTTACCAATCGCAGTGTGCCAAAATGCGTTTTAAATCTTCAAAAATACAGTACATCAGTGTATTGCTGCTAATGGCCGCCATTTAATTGATATAATGTTCAAAAATTGACCATAAAAACTAAATTCACTCACTATAGAATCAAATAGAAGAATTGAGTCCATCCAATAAATAAATAACTTACTGTTCTCCAAAAAAATAATTGTTGTTATCAAGCTTCGTTGATAGACATTGACAGCACGTCTCAACCTTTTTATAAACCTGGGAATAAGAAAAGAGTTAATGAGACTCAATCAAACTAGGATCTCAGTTTTAACTAAAAATATTATTTCAATAGATAGGTGGAAATTATCAATGGAGTAGTTTTTATGTTGCAATTTCTAAAAAGTCATGGAGAGAAAGGCTGTTCTGCATATAAAATAAATAAAAAAATCTTGACGTTTACAATAGTGAATGTTCAAGGCAGTTTCGTTGTTGTTTTGACTTCCCCTGCTACAAAGGTGCCGGGCTGGCTATAGTGGTGGATTTTGATTTTTTCATCTGTTATCCCTTCTCTGATTATTGGTAGTTGGGAGTAGCGTCCTCCCTTTCCGTTGTTCTTTCCAACACTTGCCACCACTCGAGGAGAGTGCTGCAGGGGGTTGTGAGTATTATATACGGAGTGAGTCATATGTATAGGAACCCTTCAATAAATTGGAGACTGTTGTAGATATAATACTGTAACTTTCAGGATAGTTATTGGTCAAATACTCTACCTTTTGACGTACAACTGAATTTCAATCCCTCATAAGGGGATGACTTAGAGGTTGTAAGTTTTAAATGTACACACCCATTGTGTAGTACATCATTTTAAAGGCCTTTTCAAAACAAGAAAGATGACATCGATAAAAATGTTCTATGATACTTGTATCCAAAATGGCGACTGATTGAAGTTTTAGTTTTCAAAGAAATGAGGGGTTGTAACTCGAATATTTTGAATGTTAACACCCATTATGAGGTACATCATTTTCAAGGTCTTTCTAAGATAAAAAAGATAACATCAATAAAAATGTTTTATGATACTTTTTTCCAAAATGGCGGCTGAAAGAAGTTTTAGTTTCCAAAGAAATAATTGATAAAGTTCAATGAGCCGCCATTTTGGATAAAAGTATCATGGAACATTTGCATTGATGTCATCTCTCTCGTTTTGAAAAGGCCTTTAAAATGATGTATCACACAGCATTCAAAATATTTGAGTTACAACCCTCATTTCCTTAAAAACTAAAACTTCAATCAGCCGCCATTTTGGATACCAGTATCATAGAAATTTTTATCGATGTCATCTTTCTTGTTTTGAAAAGGCCTTCAAAATGGCGTAAAATGATTTTTATTACTATTTTTCTTTCTTATTAATTTAGTTGCTGTTTGTGTAAACAATTGATTTTCAATGAGGCTTGTTTTGGCATAAAGCTGTAAGCCTCTATATGTTGTAATTTTTCTATTTATGTGAATAAATAAATAAAATTATGTACTACACAATGGATGTTTACATTTAAAATAAATATTCGAGTTACAACCCCGAAGTCACCCCCTTATGAGGGGTTGAAATTCAGTTGTACGTCAAAAGATAGAGTATGTGACCAATAACTTATCCTGAAAGTCACAATATTATTTATCTACAACAGTCTACAAACTTATTGAAGGGTTCACATACATAATTCAAGGGAATTCAATTTATATATTCAAGTGGATTTACTTCATTTCAATAACAGGAACAATACAAACATGGCATAAACTGAAATCTGTTTTATCCTACACATCGATTGGTGTATCTGATTTGAGCCAATTTAATATGATGCCTAGGTAATAAGAATCTGAATGATGTGCTCAACATAAATCGATTGAGGATGTGCTTTAAATTTAATCAAACTAGTACTTCTCCCAGACTACAGAGCTCACTAACATGCAATGTTGGGGTATTGACTACTTATTTATTGCTTAGTCAATCCTAAAACTGAAGATTTAAACAAAGAAATTCAGTTATAAATACATGCAACTGATAGTTTTGATGATGTAGATGGATGTGTGTTGGTCGTGCATAAGTTTCAATGGTAAAATATTAATTATTATGAATATTGATTTCATTATAAATACAATTTTAAACACAGCCAAATAATTAAATATAATTATTGGGTAATTATGAATATTTCAAGTGAAATACTTAGCTAGAATATATCAGAAAACTAACATAAAATTTTATCGAGAAAGATAATCTGAATCTCTGAATCCTAAATTACGATAGTGATTTCAAAACTGGGTTTTCGTGATTCTTCTCAATTCGATTGGGTATAAATAAAGCCGATGACCATTATGTTGATCTGATCCATAATATGTAATGTAATATCAAATTACAAAACATGTAATTTGTAATTATGCAGGGTGGGTGAAAAGTCCGAGAACGGCTTAATATCTCATACACAAAGGTAATTTGACGGTGGGTGTGATTGGGATCCTACTCAATTTGAAAATACTACTTTACTATGACTTCAAAAATCTGGTCTGCCATATTGAATGCAACTTTATTTTATTAAATAGGAAGGTGGTCATGCGATACATGATTTCGAAACGGAATTTCAAGAAAAAAAGAATTGCGAAAACCGCATATCGATATCTCAAACCGTTTCGAAGATATTCACATTATTAATCACTACTATTTAAAGCAGAAAAGAGAGAAAAGACCAAGAACGGCTTAGTATTTCATAAAAAAACATGATTCCAAGGTGGGTATGATTGGGAATCCTACTCAATTTGAAAATACTACTTTACTTTAAAAATCTGGACCACCATTTTGAATGCAACGTTATTTTTTTTTAATAGGAAGGTGGTCATGCGATACATGATTTCGATACGGAATTTTAAGAAAAAAATGAATGGTGAAAGCCGCACATCGATATCTCAACCCGTTTAGAAGATATTCATATTATTAATCAATACCAATTATGTATTACATTTCTGATTTGCATGGTATTGATTAATAATGTGAATATCTTTGAGACATCATGTACGGTTTTCGCCATTAATTTTGTCTTGAAATTCCGTATTGAATTAATGTATCGTATGACAACCTTCCTTTTAAAAAGAAAGTTGCATTCAAAATGGCGGACCAGATTTTCAAAGTCATAGTAAAGTAGTATTTTCAATTTGAGTAGGATCCCCGATCACATCCACCAACAAATTACCTTTGTGTGAGAGATACTAAGCCGTTCTCGGTCTTTTTTCTCTCTTTACTGCTTTGAATAGTATTGATTAATAATGTGAATATCTTCGAAACGGTTTGAGATATCGATATGCGGTTTTCGCCATTCTTTTTTCTTGAAATTCCGTATCGAAATCATGTATCGCATGACCACTTTCCTATTTAAAAAAATAAAGTTGCATTCAATTAAGGCGGATCCAAGATGGCGGACCAGAATTTCAAAGTCATAGTATTTTCAAATTGAGTAGGATCCTCAATCACACCCACCGGCAAATTACCTCTTCCTACAGTTAAGTTGAAAAGTGGCCATTGCTGCACTGATTACAGAACGCAAAGAATCACTTTTCCGCTCTAGTGCGGGAAAAATTTTTCCTGCACTCCAGATTTGCAACATGGCAACGCAAAATAGTTAGTAGGTTATATGGAGCACCAGTGCAGCAAAATCAAAATTAAGTTGGTAACTGTGACTGGTGCACGTTATAAGAATCTTGATGAGGTGGACAACACTGGATGACAGCAGTTGACAGCAACACAACCGCCATTCAAACACACATACATTATTCTATTTTATTTATTAATAATAAAATTACACAGATTTACATTTGATGGATTTCAGGCAATTTTACCCATAATTACCCACTTTTCATATTCAATGGTAACTGTAGGAAAAACTTAATGTGAAATACGTGCGCAAAGTTCCTCTGCTGCACTCAAGAAACCATTCCGCCCTCGCCTATGGCTCGGGCGTAAACGTTTCTTTCGGTGCAGCAAACTGTCACTTTGCGCACTAGTTGCACAAATAACTATTGTGTATGAGATATTACGCCGTTCACCCACTCTGTAAATATGACTATAATTTTTTCTATAAACTTTCAATGATATCTTCAAAAAGGATATGTGTTCTTATCTTCAATAAGGCTCCAAGAATATGTGTTCGAATATTGAAGTAGATTGATCAAATCCTTCGTCAGTTATTGTAAAACATACGGTGATAAATCAACTCTAAAATGGAACATCACTTCGCTAGTTTAATTCAATACATTTTTTCACTTACTTCATTGATAGACATATCGTAGAAGCCATGTGGTTTTAGCATTTTGATGACCTGTTTTCTTTTTTTGTATGTTAAGACAGTGTTGAGAGGCCATGGATATCCTGATCCATATCTTGGCCGAGTAACTTCATTATATACACTGGATTCACACCATGTGATGTACAGCTGAAACAAATGGAGTACACAGTTTTCAATAATCACATTGTCACTGTATGGATTGAACATTCTCATTCATTTGATGTAGATATGATCAAGATTTCATCAATTGATATCGACATCAAACAGTCAGCATTGGTTGGTTGGGGGGGGGGGAGCTTTGGTGTTAAATTTTCAAGAATGGCGGCTAACAGTTTGAAGTGAACCTCACTAGGTGAATTTCCACTTTCAAATTGTGATTGAACCCTCGTTTAGCATTGAGCATTACACAAGCATGTTTGAAAAAGTGGCTAGATGATGGACCTAGCTCTGTTCTTCCTTTTCTAACCAGTTGACTTGTACAGGTGGCTAAAACCGGGTACGACGCTTGGGGTGAAACCACTTTTTTCACCAAGTAGCTCACAGGTAAGAATCTATGAGACTGATTTGATTTTCCATGATGATGAACATTTAGATTTTTTTAATAACAACAAAGTAAACTTTGCAATTATTACAAATTTCTGAATGATAGCCTCTTATCTACATGCCATTGAAGCTTAGCTACCCGGTTTTACGCTACTCTTCCCTACACATTGAAGATCATTCAATTTAAAATCTAATTCACTTTAAAAAGCTGATAATAATGTTTGCTCGCCGACGGCTACGTTTGACATTGAAATATTTAATTTGCATAATTGTTCAAATTTTTATTTTATGACAAACAACAACACTATACTTGATTAACTTGAGATCACGATATCGACCATGCAGTCACTGTTTTCATGAGAATGCCAAAAAATGCTCACTATACTTCAACAAAAAGATGTCATGTCTTAACATAATATTATTTTCATTTATTCGTATACTTGAGTAGTGCTAACTTTCATGTTACATTCACTGAATTTTTATAATATTATCATGCGTATAATTTTGCCAAGAAAGCTGCACCATTTTATTTCAATCAATACAACTTTTCAATTTATTTTCAAGAATAAGTTTCCTATCCACATTTAAAAAACCATAATTTATTAGAGTAGGCGAATACAAATCTTAAGAAAAAACAAATTTAGAAAAATCTAAGAAGTGGACAATGTTTTCATTATTCTTTTTTAGATGGAGAAGACACTGCTGATATAGATATTTATATAGCGTATGGAAATTTAAAAACATCTTTATCTCAAGTGATATTATTTAATTTTAATATGGCCGGAAAATCCAACACATCATAAGTTCAACTCTACTAGATAGTTAAAGCTAGAGGTCATAACAAGCCAGATTGTATTGTAATAATGATGTAGTTGGATAATTCTATCAGAAAATTTTGGATTCTTGCTCATCAAGAAAAACAGTCAGAAATCCATCCAGCTATTATGAGGATTCAATTATTTTAGAAAATTTACTTGCTGGGCCCTTGATCTCAAAATAGTTTGAGATCACTGTTTATGTTTTATAGTATTCAACATCTAATGATTTCACAAATATTAAAACCATCCAAGGAAATCCATGGATTTTTATTTGTTTGTAGCATGACGGTTACTCTTTCCAATTCTTAGCGAAGTTAATCTATCCAAGAAAAAGCTTAGAGAAGTACCCTCTGATTTATATAGGCCTACGCAATTAATACTTTATCCTACAGTAATATCCATATTATAAAGGCAGCACCTGATTAATATTAGTTTGCTATCCTTGTCTGTCATTAGAGAAAGTAGAAAGCTCAATCATTTTCAAACACCGCACCGCACCGTTGCCAAATCAAACCAATCAAATTCATTTCCACATACATAAAAATACTACAAAAGCAAATACTACAAAAATAATGTAAATACAAATTCTCGAACTACCATACAAAGTAAATAAAACATTCATTGTTTGAACATTTCAAGCATTTTACGTTTAATAATAGAGTTCATTGTGGATTACTACTAGCAAAAGTAGAACTTGACCGCTAGTTTTTACAAAAGGAGAAACCAAACTTTTTTTCAGCACTTGAGAATGTAGTTCATTCAAGTGCAGTGCACCCAAGCCTAACAAAACATTATCGAAAAAACTGTGAATCAGATAAATAATCTAACCTAAATTATGTTGATATTAAAATAGTGTGTATCAATTATCCAGTTTTTTACATTAGATGAGACATCTTTAGTGACTTTATAATTGGTGAGACTATTTGGAATGTTATTTAAAATCTTTAAAGCAATATCAATGAGCTGTTTTCGAATGATTGTGAGGTTTGAAACGTAACGTTCAAATATATTTTGATTGTATTCATTCCTACGGGTTGATTATTTATTTTTTAAAACTTATGTTATTCCTGTATCTATTGAAATATTTTAAAATACATAACACATAACTTACAGTTGGCGGATGGTCATGACTTTTAAAGAATTTATTGAAGGGTACAAAAACGGTCGATTTAAAATTGTTTTGAGTATCATCTTTTTGGATAAAAAAACAGTGTTGACAGATGAGTATGAAAAGTAACTACCCAAATCACCAATCCATACTGCAGTAGTGATTGAACTATTGCAAAGTATAACATTCTCAACCTAGCTACATTCAGTACTGACCTTATCTTAAAGAATTTGTGGGACAAAACATGTGAATCTATTACAAAGGTAATCAATATATGTGTCTCCCACTTGAAGCCCTCTTCGATTATTACAACCAGATAATTTCATGTCGCTATATATTTTTCTCAATATCAGGACAATTACAAAGCCATGATCAACAATACTTGCAATACTTCTCAATACTTGAATATCTTCTTATTAGGCTACTATTTCCCTTATTTAGATTATAAAACAATTTAACATTCAGCTTACATTGTTAATGGCTTAGGCGACACATTTTCCATTTTATTTACAATGAGAATATTATACATACCTCAGCGAAGACTAAAACCGAATTCACTAGTGATGTAAATGCTCGCAGATCAGCTTTATTACTTGGGTCTAGATCCTTGGACAAAGCATATCCTTTATTGCCCACAAAATTAACAATAGAATCCGCTTCACATATATAAGGTCCACATTTTAAGAAAGGAACTTTACCTGTAAAAAATATTAATTACAGTGGAATCAGAGACATTGTTTATAATAATAGTACATGTAATCTACATATTAATCAACTTTTAATGTATATTTCTCTAGATTTTAAGTTAATAAACATTTTCAGAGATAATGGAGAACTGATGGTGTTAATGGGTAATGAAGCTCATTTTCATTTGGATGGGGTTGTTAATAAACAGAACTGTCGTTATTGGGCTTTGGAAGTTAAGATGACTTTCAAATACTGTTCCTATAAATGTGTCGTATGCAAACACGCGATTATATTTTGACCACAGTGGCATAATATTGACTAAATGGCAGGTAGTGAGGAGTGAGTGACCTTGACGTCGCATTTCCCAGCCACCAAGTATTGCGCAATTCAAAACTGTCCGTTTCCCGTGGTTCACTCTGTATTTATCATTACCTACCAAGTGCAAAGATGAAGCAAGTAAATGAAGTTGAAAGAAGCACATTCATCGAGTTCAAAGCCACACATACTGATATAGCCTACCTATAGTATATTACGTGGATTCCGTTCTTATAATTTACTATTTATTATTTGCCTTGTTTTTATTGATTCATTTGCCTGTTTTTTCCATTTATATCTTAGACGTTTCTTACAACACTTTGTGTTTTATGACAATGAAGGATTATTGATGCCAAACTGAATGGCGTGTGAGCACTCACATTCATTCAAATTTGAAGTGATTTTTGTTACGTATTTGAACGACAAATTGTCGTACATTCACTGTGTCCGCAGCCTAATGGGAATTTTCCGATTAAAATGATAATAGTTCACGTCAACTATTCAAATAAATCTGAGACTCCACACAGATTCTGTCAGTCTGACAGATTCTGACCCTTACCCGAAGGAGACATGAACTCTGCATTGCTCCGATAGATGATTTCGAAATCAAGATCGCACATTCTTAGAAACGTCTGAATGTACAGACAATTGGCATTATCTGGCAATAATATCTGTTCCAATTCAAGAGGTTGAAATAATTGCGCATTGTTCGGCCAAGGAGTTTCGTCTGAAAAAATAAAAACATTATTATAACGAATTTTAAAAATGCAGGTTCAAAACACGCACATTTGAAGAAATCTTAATTTACGTAGGTTACATGGAGCAGCATGAATGGCTAAGGTTAGCGAGTGAGCATCACGTAGAGTTCACCTGGCCCAGATAGGTAGAGTAGTTGAGGTCGTTGCCAAGGACTGGGGTCTCCAGATAGGCAAATACATTTATAACAACTGCATAGCTATTCATGTTGTGGAGGTGCTAGATACTAGATTAGTCTGCAGTTTAGTCAAGTGTATATTTATTTGATGACATGTCGTTTTCTCAAAGTTTTTATCAAAGCCATAAAAACGGTACATTCATGTTTGAATAAATGTTTACAGTCTACAGTAGCCTTCACACGGGAATACAGTTCAATTGCCGTACACAGCTTGTCGTTGAGGCTCGTACTAGTGTACTAGTGAGATTCACGTTATAGTCTGCATCTGATTAACATTGATGTTGCTATCCTTGTCTGACATTAGACAAAGCAGATGTATATCCTCTTATACATCCACAATGTTGCCAAATTCAAGTCTTATTCCTGAACGACGACTGTACCCGCGCGGGTATAGCCGCAGTCGCGCTGTATTAGCAGCTATTAGTTCCTATAGTCCACATAGACATACAGGAGATGGTAGGTAGGACATGCATGATACACATGTCTTCATAAATTGTTATGTCATTACAGCGAAAGGCTTCGGATAAACTTTTTTGAGGTTATGTTTTTGTATTTTCAATTTGCTGTTGTTCATTCTTTCTTCGCTACTCCATTTGAGTTTTTTTCTATCATTATAATGATTTATAATTTTACAAGACTTTATTTATAGGTTGGAGTTTATTTATAGTTTAGTTATTGTTTGTTCATTTATGTTAGAAGCCTCTAGCTGATGACATGATGAACATGTGTGTTAGAGATGGGCGATCCGCTCCCGAGCTAGCTCTTGAGAGCCAGTTCTCGTAAAAGCAAGAGTGAGCTATGATCATGAATAAACGAGTGGTAGCACTCGCTCTCGACAAGGGGTCGCAGAGAACCACCAGCCCTTAAAACCACCACAACCAAAAAAAATGACTGATGTCTAGTGCTTTCGATTATCTTCGTGCACGAGAGCCTTTCCCGATAGTGGTGGGGATGGCGTTGGAACTGTATGATAGTCGATAAGTCGAACTTATCGATATATATATATATCTATCGGTCTATATCGATTTGTCATGTGGTCAGTGTAGGAGTGTTGTAATAAAGTGAGGTTAAAATAAAGCATGGTCAGTGTAGGAGTGTGTTGTGATAAAGTGAGTTAAAATAAAGCATGGTCATGGAATCAAAAGAAAAAGAAAAGGTGTTTAATTGTATTTACTGCGAGAAAAGTTTTAAAAGGGCAAGTAATCGTTCCCAGCATATGAAAACAGTTCATAATAAAATCTCTCGTGGTGAAGAAGTGACTGTAACAAAATTTACATGTGTGTTGTGCGATAAGACTTATAACACAAAGTCCTCACTCCAACATCATTTGGATTCGGTGCATTTCTTTAAAAACAAAGTTTTCAAATGTGATTTTTCTAACTGTTCCTATAAAAGTGACCACAAGTGTATGCTGAATAGGCACATGTTGAAAGTACATAAGCCAAAACCGAATAGGCATACAGAAAAACAAAAGTGTGGTAAGTGCCCTTCCACTTTTACATGTAAAAGTAACCTATGGAGACATGAAAAGAATATCCACAAGGATATTCATCCCTCCAAGATAAAAAGGAAATGTCCATTATGCCCTTTTTATTCAATGAAAAAAAACAGAAAAGAAATAATTGAACACTTTGAACAATCTCATGATTTAAATATAAAATCAGTAAAACACAGTTTTGTTGACTTGGACAAGTTCAATGAGTGGAGAGATCAACTGCAGTCGAATACTTTGTCTACATTAATTTATTAAGAACGTTTGAATAGCTTCCTTCCTTGGCGTTGGAGGAACTATGCTGTTCGGGAGTTTGACACTCGGTAGCGCTGAGTGTAGTGAAGCCTGCAATGCAATCTCTCTCTTCCCCCACTTTACCACCAGACCACTTCCCCTCGAAAAAGAAGGTATTCCAAATAGTAAGTCTTTCATTAAAGAACTCACCCCCAATGAAAAAATCTATTCACAGTTGCAGGCTTCCATAACTAATTGATTGTTATAGACTGGCCTGAAAATGTTCTTGGCCCTTGAAGCCTCTTGAAGAGGCTAGCCACTTACTGTGAGAAGATCCACTTTCAACTGTCAGCAATCCTCATGAATAACATCAATGCTGACCGACTTGGGTACTCTAAAGAATAGTTCACTTTCAACAGTCAGTATTGCTAGTGAATAGCATCAATGTTTCACCTTTAACTAATGCTGACACTGTCTCAGTGTAAAGCTGCTTGGTTGTGTGTCAGCGTACCTAATAAATAACATCGAAGCTCGTCACGTTCAACTAATGCTGACATTTTAGAGTGAATCTCACTATAGAGCAGCTTGGTTGAATGTCATCATACCTTGTGAATGATATCAATGCTCTTTGTTTGGTAGGAAGTTTAGAAACACCCTCTGTGTTTTGTTCCGCAGACGTTCCAATAGGTACTCAATATGAATGTTCATACTGAAGCACACTGCCAATTTATGATGTCAGAATAGTGTGATATTCGTAGAAAGTCACTTGTTGCAAATCTTCAGATTGACACTCAAAACTAAAACTGCTGCAACAGTCGTATGGAAATGCGTGAAATAGTCGAATTATACATGAAATGAGAGATAATTGAATGCTCTACAATCTTGTAATTAGCACATTCTTGTTTCATCAATTGTTGAAATATTATAAGACTTGAAAGAGCGAAAATATGGAAGAGAAACTGGTTTTTGGAAAATGCATCATTGTAGAACATAAATATCTCGAAAAGTATAGGATTTATCGAAAACCTCTACCAAACAAAATTTGTAGGAAATTTATCAAGCTTCATTTTTATGTAGTTGATTATGTAATAGAACACATTGTTTCCAAGATATTTGCATGTAAGTAATAAGTGGGAAAAATGTAAAGGACAAAACTTGTTGGTAATTTTGTAAGCTTCAATTTTTCACAAAATACAAATGTTCATAAGATGCATAGTTTCCGAGATATATTCGAAAAATGAAAAAAATTTACTCTAAACTAAATCTACTACAGGCAATTATTGACTTTTATCTGTCAAAACAGAAGTCACCCATACAATGCTCACCACAGTCAATGAATACAGAACAGTGTTCTGTGTTCTGTATTCATTCACAGTCTGTTTATTGGACTGTGAGCTCACTGTCATTTTGCTACTGTTTTACGTTAATGTAATTACGGTGCAGAAAATGGTGTTTCAGGTCACCTGATCATAAAGATTTTTCAAGATCATTTTGAAAATGATCCAAATCATAGCATTGGATTCAGAGCATAACGTCTCTCATGTTTACATAATCAATATCGGGGACCGAGCTTCGCTCTGGAGTACAAAAGCATAAAAATCTGGTGTGGCGCACTCACACAACTTTCCTTGCCGTTATGAAAATTGATCAACTGACGCTAGTGTTCAAGCATATTTCAAGTCTACTATTCTAAGATCTGAGCCAGCTGGTGACAGGACAATAGCGCTGCAGACACACGAAGTCTGCTATCTCTTCAAAGTGAATGTTTTGATGGAATCAACAGTTGCCAACAGTTTGCAATATTGAATAATCTTATTTTCTCGAATTTCGAGCTTATTTTCAATTTTAGGTGAAAATGTTACTGAACATTAATTGTAGAGATTTTCATGCTCAATCTTTTCCACTTGAATTTTTTTGTTTAAATTGTATCTAAAGCCTGGTAATTGGGAATCTAAAATCAAACTTTGCATAGATGGGGCGAAGCTCCTGAAACTTTTACAGATATGTGACTCGTGACAGTTAATAGAGCTTATCAATGACTTTTTTAGGTATGAATTTGATCAAAATCGTTGGAGCCGTTTTCGAGAAAATCGCGAAAATTCCTGTTTTTGACAGCATTTTCGCCATTTTAGCCGCCATCTTGAATTGCATTTGATCGAAATTCTTCGTGTCGGATCCTTATAGTGTAAGGACCTTAAGTTCCAAATTTCAAGTCATTCCTTGAATTGGGAGATGAGATATCGTGTTCACAGATGCACATACACTCATACACACACACGCACACACACATACAGACCAATACCCCAAAAAACACTTTTTTGGACTCAGGGGACCTTGAAACGTATAGAAATTTAGAAATTGGGGTACCTTAATTTCTTTCGGAAAGCAATACTTTCCTTACCTATGGTAATAGGGCAAGGAAAGTAAAATATGTATTACAAAAGAAGAAATTATAATAACATTTATACAGAAATGTTCTATCTAATCACAGTAAATTGAGATTAATTCCCAAAGGGAAGGCAAAAATTTCCCTCACAAAGGCCCACTTGCACAAAAGCCGGTTAGATTTTAATCCTGATTAACTTCCCGTGAACCAAATCAGGGAAGACCATTTCAAAAAGATGGATCTATTGAAATTAATCAGGATTGAAAATAACCCGGCTTTTTTTGCAACCGGCACTAAGTACCTGATTAAATGATTACAAAAGTTCAACAGCTGAGTCATAATTTTGACACAGTTCACCACACATGAACTCGCTCACTCACTTCCATCACCAACAGACAACGAAATAATTATTATCAGCTGTTTTTCCAAGGATGATAATGGGAATAATTCTGTCTCTCTCCCACACAGGCACACGCATCTTATGTTATCGAGAGACGACGAAATTATCATATGTTTTCCAAGAATGAATTATGTAGTATACCAGAAACCAGATGTTATGCAAAACAGATGACATAAATCAGTTATAATATTTAATAGTTTGTTGATTGGAATTCACTCGATCCTACATGGTTTTAATAGAGATTACACACGTTGAGTATTAATCTTTGAGACTTATTTATTTCTAATATTCTACATGGCGCAGTCGGTAAATAAAAATCACAGCAAATGTCAACCATTCGACGGAACAACCGAAGATTGGATATATTGGCACGAAAGGTTCAAGATTTTCCTACGAAATGGAAACATCAAAAACGAAGAAAAAAAAACGAGACTTACTACTTGAGAATCTGGGACCGCAACCATTCAAGATAGTTTTCGATTCTATGCATCCGACCCCCATAAACAACATTGGATTTAATGATGCGATAGAAGTCTTAAACAAATACTACACAAAACCACAAGCACCTCTATCCCAGAGAGTTTGTTTTTCTCGACGATTCCGGAATGAAGGTGAGACCATAACTCAATTTGAACTAGATTTAAGGTTTCTCGCAGGAAATTGTAATTTTGATGATAACCTGGATGAACGTTTAAGAGATCAGTTCATATTAGGCATCAACAACGATAGTTGGCGGAGCGTTGTGTACGAACGTTCAAAGAACGTATGGGAATTTCAAAAGGAAGTACTGGCACCTTACAAGAAAAACTAAATAAATTTTTATTCGCTCATAGAACATCCCCAAAGAGAGCAACGGGAAAAACACCTGCTTCTATGATGTTCGGTCGCGAGTTACGCTGCAAAATAGATCTATTACTACCAGATGTTAACGACAGAGTAGACAGAGTAGACGAAGAGTTAGTTAGACAAGGGAACAGCAAGCCGAGAGTCAACGCAAAGGTGTTCGGAGAGGGCGATGGCGTATGGGTACTAAACAGATCAGGCAAAGGCTACAAAAAAGGAAAAATCGTTAAAGTAAATGGACCATACTCATACCTAGTGAATGTTGAGGAAACGATAAGAAGATGTCACGCAGATCAACTGCGATATGCAGATTGAACTTAAGAAGAAAGGGGGAAGATGTAGTATACCAGAAACCAGATGTTATGCAAAACAGATGACATAAATCAGTTATAATATTTAATAGTTTGTTGATTGGAATTCACTCGATCCTACATGGTTTTAATAGAGATTACACACGTTGAGTATTAATCTTTGAGACTTATTTATTTCTAATATTCTACAAATTATCCTTTTAATGTCCTTCAGCAAGTTTTCCAAGGGATGAGACCTAGTTCAATCCAATCTTTATATTAAAAAACCTACTATGTTCTGAATTTCGTGAGAATCGTTAGAACAGCTTTCGAGATCCGGTGAAATACAAACATAAAAAGATCTAAGCATCCAAACATCTAAACATAAAAACAGAAGTTGCTCGTTTAATAGTAGGCTATAGGATAACACGGACTTTTCTTAAAACTTAGAGAAGCCCGTATAATGCACCACAGCCTAATCTATAGCTCAAATAGGCCTATCAGTACTATTTAACCAATTTATACCCAATTTTCAATAATCCTTCAGAAAGAAGTTATTTTCCATACGATTTAAACAAGCTAAGTGTTGTTGTCCAAAGAAAGTTATCCCCAACATTATTTTGTTGAGAGCTTGGTTTTGAACTTATCAAGTGTTAAAAGTCAAAGATGAAACATAGGTCCTAATAAATAACTTGATTGGTGTTATAAATGATGAAAAAACGAATAT